>NW_026056196.1:0-268266 GCF_023757985.1 Alternaria ethzedia | reverse complement strand
ACCATCCCCCCCCCCCCCCCCCCCCCCCCCCCCCCCCCCCCCCCCCCCCCCCCCCCACCCCCCCCCCCCCCCCCCCCCCCCCCCCCCCCCCCCCCCCCCGTCGGTAGCATATATGGTGTGTACGGCGAAAGGAGTCATTGGAACTCAGCCAGGAAGAGGTCGAAGTGCCTTCGAGACCATGGGTATTTTGTCGTACAGGTGACGATCTGTGACCATACAAATATGACCCAATCACTCACGCATTGCTATGATCAAGGCAGCGAAGGGCTCAAGCGTAACTTACCAACATGTATGTGCGCAACCTCCCGTGTTTGGCTGGCGTGCCGTGCCGTCATGCCAACCGAGGGAAACACTGAGCAGGTCGGCAGCCTATATCAACGTTACTAGTTGTCAAGATCCACAGCGGGATCGTTAGCTCACTATCACAAAACTCGAGGAGATGGGCGATGTATTCATTCGATGAATCATGGTTGAAAGCAGACTGGATGAAATAGACATATTCAGGTATTGGTATCTATCTTCGCGCTCAATATCAAGCCAGCAGAGCAGAACACTACAAAAAGTGCAGAAGAGGGCGCACGAAGGCGCAAGAAGAAACCGCAATCTACGCAAGCCAGATGCTATGCATGATATCCCAAGGCATCGATCCAAGAAGAGAGAAGAGGGAAGAAGAAAAGAAAAAGTACTCCGACATGCCAGGCTCCAGCGTCCAGACATCGAGCTAAGAAGTGTGTGGGAAAGTCAAAGGAAAGAAAGGACTGCTTCCTCCACAAACGCAAAAAACATTATCGTACAAGCGCCGTCAAGAAGCGTGAAAGGGGTATGGTGTATAGCGTTTCCATGTTGTGCCATTAGTATCCGTACTGTCGTCTAGCCGTAGCGGCGCGTGGCCGACGTCCGCCGGAACCAGGACCGATGTCAATACTCTGCAATTCCAAGCTGAGAGCCATGTCCTCGTTCTGTGTACCGTAGCCGCCGCCGTTCATGTCCATGGGTACCTTTGCGGGGATAGGCGGTGCCGCGACACTATGCCTCTGGGTATCACGTCGGTCGTAGCTAGGGCTGCTGCCGTAGCTGTTGGGGTTGTCGCGTTCGCGGAGGACCTGTCGGTCTGGCAGTTGGTACTGCGGAGGTGTGTCGTAGGCGGATACGGGGCGTTGGTCGCGCCTTGTGGGCCTGCTGCGTGCTGTTGGATTGTGAGGTGCGTTGTGCTGGCTCTGGCTTGCGAGGACCAGCGCACCTGCATTCACAGGCTGGTTGTAGTCGTTATTGAAGTCGTGTCTCGTGGTGACTAGGGCGTTGCTGTTGTCAAAGTTCATGCTGGCTGCATGACGAATGCGCTCTCTGTCGGCACGCTCTCGTTGGTATCGTTCCTCGCGTTGCATGGCGGCCTCGAGGTCTCTACTGCCATTAAGCTGAGCTCTTGTGCGAGGAGCCTTCTCCTTCACCGTGCCCTTCGGTACTGGTTCAGGCGCCCAGTTGTCGACAGGTAGATGGTCAGACGCATCGACAACCCTTCCGCTGAATGTAACAATCTGACCCTTGTCGTTGTACTCCATTCGGCTTCCTGGTCGCTCGAGTTCGTCGTCCGAAGGTATGGGAGACTTGCTCATCCGAGGGTTGTAGACATCGAAACTGTCGGGGTTGAAGGCTACTCCAGACAGTCGTCGCTCACCCATATCTTCTCTGGAAGGTGGTGGGCGAGGTGAGACTGATTTACGCGTCGGCATGCTTCTCGCAGGTAACCTAGACGAGCGATCGGTAGCCGGATTAGGAGAGTGTCGTTCCATCTCAGGGTTGGGAGAGTAGCGATCCATGATCGGGTTGGGCGAGTAGCGGTCCATTGCTGGGTTGGGAGAGTAGCGTGAGCTCACGTTAGGGCTCGTAGCACGCGGCTTGATGATCGGGCCGGCATCGTAAACTGGTGGAGACATCTGCCGAGGCTGCTCAGGCGGGTCATGGGGATAATAGTCGTTCGTTTGGTACGCGGAATGATGGACCAGTTCCTGCGACTGAACAGGGTCTTCGTACTGAGTGATGGCCCGATATTCTGCAGGCTCAGAGTAGTGGCGCAGTCTCGGTGGTGTCTCATACGATGGGGGCGCTTCGTAAGGTGGCGCTTCAATCTCCTGTCTTTGTGGGTTGAGTCCAGCGATGAGTGCACTCGGTAACGCCGGTGCTTCTTGTCGCAGGGTTTCTTGTCGTAGCGGGGATGGCACCATGTTGTCGCGAGACACTGGACGACTCGATGGCTGCGCCGGCATGCGAGGATGAGTGTAGCGTCGCTCTGCAGGTTGTCGGGGCGCGTAGTTATCGACCTCGTATTGCTGGGGCGGCATATCGTAGCTGAACTGACGGGGCTCCTCATGGGATCTTGCCGAGAAACTGAGGGGCGCGGGTGCTTCTTCGCGGTAGCGCTCGCGCTCGGGGCTCTCTTGGTTCGGGTGAGGTAACGTGCTGGCATTACGCTTGTGCATTGGTGGCGGTGGTGGCATATCGTCCTCGTCTTCGACCATGGGCTGCATGGCGCTCCGCCTCCGATGTGTAGGACTCTCGTCTTGTAGGGGTGGAGCCTCGATGAACCGTTGGCCGTAGTATTGGTCGAGTGGTGGAGCTTCCTGGGCTTGTTCGCGGCTACGACTGCTTCGCAAGGGTGCAACCTGATAAGTCGGATCCTGATACTGGTCTTGCGCGTATGGCTGAGATGGCTGTGGGGCCGGCTCAATTCGTTGAGGCTCAAACTGCTGATGCTGGAGTAGCTGTTGCTGCAGATACTCGATCTGCTTCTGCTGCTCCTGCAGTTTCTGCGATTGCGCCGGAGACTCATAGGCGTGCTGCGTTGGCACAATTGGTGCCGAGTGAGAATGTACTGGCTCGGGGTGCTGCAGTGCCTGGCTCCTGGGAGATCGACCGTCTTCCTGTGACATCCTCCTCTGGTCTGAGTGCCGGACATGTTGTGGCAGAGGATCAATCGGCTTCACCTCGTATGGCTTGGGCGCAGCGTAGGACATGTCGAAGCTCTCTTCCCTCGGTAGCGGCATCCTCTGGGCTGACGAGCGCGGGTTCGGGGGCGTGCTGTAGGAGGTCTGCGGTACAGGGCGCTGGGGAGTGTTCTGGCTCGATGACGATGCGGGGTTCAGCGGGGACGCGTCTGGTATGGGCCTGCGGGAGGGCGTGTCGGCCGGGCTGCGTTGTGTAGGTGACGGCTCAGTTGCTGTTCTTTGGTGTCGCGGGGAGCCCAGCTCTCGCGGACCAGCCCTAACGCCCCGCAGTCCTCGGTGCTCTGGTGTGTGTACTGGTGATGGCGTCGTGCCTGTGGGGTCGCTGGGCAGCGGGCGTCGCTTGACGGGTGCCATCTCTCGCGCTCCACCCACAGCAGCCTGTCCCTGTGGCTTGGTCGACTCCCTCTTCTGCTGTACCGGCTTCTCGCTCTTCTCGCGCGTGTCGTAGTAGGTGATTTCCATTCGGATCTCGCCGGCGTACTTGCCCTTGCAATTGAGGCCCAGCCACTCGTCGCTCTGGCCTCCACCAGGGGTGATGACGGAGTTGAGGTTCGCAAAGGCCTCGCCAATCAGCTCCGTCTTCTTGTCGTCATTGAAGACGGAGACTTTGAGGCGGTTGTAGTCGGGCGAGTCGTGGACGGTGAAGCGCAATTCCTGGTCCCTGCATATGTCAGTCGTGGGTGTTCGAAACTCGGTGAAGTCAAACATACCATCGCGGTGTCTGGCCGCCGCGCTTGTCGGTCTTTGTCTTTTTTGCTTCCTTGCCTAACCGGGCAGCGCAGTACGGGTCCTGCTTGCCCATGGTCCTCTTGTTAGGCAGGTTGCGGGCGCGGTCCATGATGACAACCAGGGTGCCTATTACCGGCCCGTCGACCGTCATGTCGGAGAAGATGCCCGCAGCGTGAGCGCCGCCGAAGCTGGGGACGTTCATGGCCTTGGTCGCCATGCTGAGGGAGTCGCCCGGGTGAGGGACTCGCGGAGGGCAGGCGCGTCGAGCGAGAGTGTTCGGTGGTGGGTGGCCGCGAGTGCAGCGTCGTTGGCGGAGATAAGGCGCATTCGCTGCAATTGCAGGACGGAGTGGGTGGAGTCACAGCGAAAGAATGAGAGAAGCCAAAACAAAAGAGCGACGGTGCAGAAAGAGAGGTTTGGCGTGCTAGCAAGCGTGTTTGGGTGGATCGGGTTCGCGGGTGTTGTTCTATTCCTATGTTACGCATCCTCATGTGGCTGGTTCCAGCCTCTCTGGCCCCCGCAAGCACCAATCACACGCCCTGAGCCACCATGTGGACCTACCACGCCTTTCCCCGGTCAGATCATTAAGGCTGAGAGGGTCGTCCCTTGCAGACGCGAAGTCTCAAGTTTCTTGTTTAGCTCCATTCTGCTGCGAACGCCTGTCGCGCTATTGTTTGCGCTCCTTTGGGCCTATGTCATATCCTGTGGCTGGGTCGCCGAGTGCTCCTCTTCGCCTCACTAACCACGACGCGTCTCGGCTGTGACGGGCCCTCCTGCATGCAGACACGCGTAGGACGGATCTGTGATGCGTATACCCTCGTATTGCAGCCATTCTATTGCATTTCGTCCGGTTGTTATCACTCTACCCTGCGTCGGCCTGTCGCGATCCGACCTGTCAAACCAGATGCTCTCCACGCTCAACCATGCATCTCCAGAAAATGCACGTCTGCTGATATGTCGCTCATCTTTAAGCTTGGGGATTCCATGCGCTCCCATTGTGCTACGCGCAGTCCATGCTTCCATTCGATACTCCTGTGTTGAGTTTGGCGGATGTTCCTATGGAGACGAGGGTAAGCTGGGATACCGTTGATCACCCCGGGCCGGCGCCAATCGCAAGATCACCCCATTGCGATCCCACAGACCCAACGCAGGTCTGCGAAAGATGGCTGGTATCGCCGAATCCAATTGACGCCCAATGCCAGCACCCCGATTCGTCCGGTATCAGGAAACATGCGGCAGTTGTCACTATTGTGGAGATTGCGCGTGGGATGATATACATAGAGCTTGGTTGTAACAGATCATTCGCGCAAGAATTGACATGCGGAAGGCATCTAAGCTCGGGAAAGCTTATCTAGAGATTCCCGAGGCTGGATCTATCACGTCGTTGAGATCATGACATGTGAGCCGGTGCGGACCTGTTGAGTTGTTGCAAAACCTAGCTTTCAGACGATGTACCCTGTAATACAGTTCGTGTAGCTAGTAAGATGATGAGCACTTAGTGAGTTTCGTAAGAGATATATGTATGGTAGTCTGGCTTCGGGAACCACTCTAGAGTGGATGTTGAGAGACTCGCGTCGGGTTCGGTGGCTGGACAGAATGCGTCTAACTTCCGGGCGGCGCGATATACCGCCCGTTAAACAAGAATAGGGGCTTGCTACGAGGAAGGAGTCTACTGTGATGGGAAAGGTGAAGTTGTAGACACGTGACGCGCCTGCCAAACGCGCAGCCTGCTGACCACGCGCCCCCGCGTTTTCGCGACTGCATCGCGCTTGCGATGGCCTCGACCTCGCCAGTCTCGCCACCAAGTCCATGCCTCTACCCACAACGAATACCGCCGAACACCATCTACCCGCCATATCGAACACACCGCCAGCGCTGATGTTGCTCATACGATGCCGACCTATACGCCCTCCCCGCACCGCTTCTTAGCGCCCCATCCGCCTTCCACGCAGAAGACCAAGAAACCCCAATCTGGCCTGCGCAATCCCCTCGCTATACAAACACCGGCTTCTGCAAAGAACACACAACCAAAGACTGAGCTGCAGTTCAAGAAATTGACGCCAGCAAAGCGCTTTGTCTTTGCATCACCTCGGCAGACGCAAGAAGTCACCAAGGAGAGGCGCGATGAGCCGCAGGAAGATGCATTCGCGCATGCTACACCACTCCCGAAGCTACGGAGGAAGTTCGAAAGAGTGGAAAGCATCGAGGAACCATCGCAATCAAGCCAATCAGAGGCGCAGGATGAACTACACGGCGAAGATGTTATGCAATCCATCGAAGGCGGGGACACGCAGCTCGGCCGCTGGGACAGACAAGGAGAAGAACAAGAAGACGAGATGCTCTTCGAATCAGTCCAAACAAACAAGCGTCGTCGCATGTCCCCTGCAAGCTCGCCATCGCTTCAACGACCATCCGAGCCCTCCACACCAGCCCCCGTATCCAATGCGACTACTCACCGCTTCAAAGTCCCGCCGCCACGGACGCCTGCGCCATTCCCCAGCATCGCAGCGGTGACTTCCACACCAGCGAGTGCACCGCAACGTCCCCATTTCATACTCCCCGCGCTCCCGACCTCGCCCCCGAAGCCTTCTCGACCGCTGCCTGAGATCTTCTCTCCTTCGCGAAAGAACGGCAAATACACACCCAACGGCCTCGCCTCGACCGTCACAACCTGGATGATCGAGACGGCGAATACAGGGTTCACGGTACAGGATAGGAGTGGTGCAGCCACTGGTCGTGACAGGGAAGACGGCGTGAAGCTGCGGATACGTGTCTCGAGTCTTTCGAGAGGCGGGGGTAGAAGCCGTAGCGCAGAAGAAGTAGAGTGCTATGCAGGTGGCGTCGTCTTTGCATGCGGCGATACTGAGGCTGGTATGTACAACGCTTCGAGAACAGAGAGTGTGGACGGAGGACATACCCCGATGAGAGTCTTGCTAGCCGGCCAAGGCGGTGCTAGAAGCTCGGGAGGTGTGCTGGTAAAGACTGGGGGTGTGATCGGTATCCGCGCACCTATGTGGGACGTGGACGTTGGCGGGGAGAAGTGGATGGTAGCTGTGGACTGGGTGCTACTTTGAACTCAAGACGCATGCTTCTTTTACGATTATGACTGATGAACGATACCCACTTTCGCGGTGACATAGCGGATTTAAGTGCCACATATAAGTAAATCTAATATCCCTTACAGTATATGTGCGAGATAACATCCTCAATAGGCTTGTTTTTGATCTCCCACAAGAGTGGATTGGAACTTATCACTCATGGAAAACGGAGACCGAGTTCGGCGAAACGAGTATCTTCATGTCTCGCAAGCGACACTTCCAAAAGCACGCTGATGGCACTGTTTCCTGCGCTGGCTGGTGGTGCGCCTTCCCATCTCGAGTTGCGTGAGTCATGAAAGCGCGCCATGAGCGCGGTGAGGAAAGAGCCAAGGCAGTGAGGGCAGGAACGTCATGATTTCACGCCCATTCTTCTTTCGAAATACTCTTGGGTGAATGTTCTCCGTGTTCACAGACTTAGATGCAGTTTGCTAGCTGCGGCCAAATGGTTGCCTTGAGCCCACGTTGTGCTTGGTCACACATCGTGTTAGAACCATGGTTTGCTAACCAACTTCAGCGACTCACAACACTTGAAAAGCCATTTCTTTTACAGAACAGAAGATTGTAGTCATGATAGTTTTCTTCACCTTTTCTTGGATATCTAGTGTCTCTAGTCACATTTCACTCGCCTGCAATCAACAAAATCCGTCAGTCATCCTTCAAAAAATCCCCCTTTCGAAAGACACAGCATCAAAGCCAAAGCCATGTCTGCCAACAGTACCCAATGTTGGGCCTGCGCCTATGCCGACGCACAAGACCAAGCCGACTGTCTAGTCTGCTGTCCATCGTCTTCACCATCGCCGGCCACAACCCACTTGCCCACCCCAATCACGGCAAAACAACGATGGTCCATGCCCACCATCAGCGCCTCAACCCTCAAAAAGACATGGAAGAGCTGCGGCTCCGAACTGACACAAGAATGGCGCGAAACACTCAACTGGATGAACGTGCTCAACCCAAAAAGACTCTACACGCCACTAGAGGAAGCAAAGCCGTCATCTGAAAGGCAAAACCCTCCCACGATAGTGCTGAGTAACAGCGACTATTTCGAAAGCACACCTACTATTACGCTTACATCTGCATCACCCACTTCGCCGCCCACAATGAATCTTACTACATGGCATACGCTGGAGCAGCGTGTTTGGTCGAAGACGGATGTGCATGTTACGACGATATCGCATAAATCTCATAAGAAGCACAAGGGGAAGAGGCGTGAGTGCGAAAAATGCAGGAGGGATCAAGAGGTGAATCGGGAATGGATGGCGGCTATGGGGATAGATGAAGAGGGAGTACGTGGGCGCGGTGGGTGTATGTCGATTGGGAAAATGGTGAGAGATTTCTTGATCGTTAGGGGGTAGCTGTGCTCAATTGAAGTGGGCACGTGATGAGAATAACACCTCAATAACTATGGCGCTTGTAGCTAGACTCATTTTGGCCTCGAAATGGCATTATGGAATTCATCATTGCGACTTGTTGGTAACAGCTCAATCAAGAGAAATGAATACCCTACATCGGCTCCAAGTCCTCTCCTCTCGGTGTTTTATCGCAGTGTAGTCTTGAGACCTGTTCAGCGTTTTCCTTAGATGAGTTGATAGGACGCTTCGAGCATCCGTCGAATGAGACTGCCTGCCAAGTAAATCCGAGAGAGAGCTTCAGACTCGTCCATTCGTAGATGATCCCACTCACGTGACCCGGACTCATCCTCGGGCTAGATGAATCCAGAACTGCTTACATGAGCGCATCTGACGACATGCTCGCTTGCAGCGCGGTAATCAACTCATCTACGTTGATTGGGGCATTGAGCATTGAGCTGCGAACACGTACTGACAATAGATTCGCCCGCCATTCTGGGTAATCTTCCTGACCCTTCCACTGCCTGTCTCGTCTTTTCAGAAAGCCTCGATAACCGCTGCATAATCAATTCCACCTATCGTCGACTGGATGCACGTCACCAACCGCTGCTGTCGTAGATTGGACAACGAGGAAGGTTAGTCGCAGCATCGCGATCTGGAGCTGCGACTAAAGTCAACGACACCGGAGCCCCCTCCATACCGCTATGCGACGGCTTCGTTGTACCAAGGGTTTTGGTGGTGGGGTCAGCAGGATGCTTCTTTGTGAATGTCCCACGTCGCTGCAGGTAGTGGCAGGTACGACCAAACCCGGGTCGGCCCTCATGAATCAGTCGCTTAGTGGCTGCTTTCCGGACCCGCGGTGCCACGCCACGTCACTCAACCCATCAACACCTCACTTTTTCCTCTTAGCCATGACGACCCTATGCGTGCCCCTGCATCGCGGCCCTCTTTGGGTATCGAGAGGGTTGCGAGAAGGGCCCTCCTTGCTAATTGACGCTTTGCCGCACTATACGCTCTCAAGCCTTCCGGTGCCGCAAAATTTCGCCGTTGACCAACGCTGCACCACGATCCGCGCTGGCGACACAACTGCAAGCTAAGTCATCATCGGACCAATAATCGAAAAGCCCTCGCAGTGGAAAACCCCACCTTCTGGGCTCCCAACTCTATCAACCTGAGCGAACTGGGTTTCCCTACGTGGACCAATGATGCTTACAGCCGAGAATCGTCTTCTCAGCGTGAGCCTGCGGCAGCATGCGGGTATGCCAGTCTGAGGCTTACCGAACCATTGCGCCCACAATGCGAGGCATCTCCATACGATTTCGCGCATCATGTCTTGTGACAGTTGTCCTGCACCTCTCTTTCGTCTGATCTGAGCGCTCGTCCCAGCTTTGGCCGATTGAAGCCACGCACGTTGCACACCTCCACCCTCTGTGCTTTGCGTCTAGACTGACCCGTTTCTCATTCGTCTCTCCGCAATCAATGCTCGCACCCCACGTCTAATGTCGCCTCTGCATACCTACCGTTTGTTATCACCAGCAATGGAACAAAGACAACATCTATAGCACGTAGCACAACTTATCGAATTTCTGGACCTCGAAACACCGCGCCTGACTTTGTTTGATACACTATGCGCCAATTCGAGAATGTTTCGATATCGCAATGGGCGAACCCGTATGCGAGCGGCGGCACCAACACCGGGAAGAACTTCTATGCTACGGCGACTACACCGAAGCCACAACAACCCGTCTATCGTCGAGTAGTCCCACCTACTCCAGTATTCTCATATACGCAAGTAGTTGATGAGAAGAGCAGCAACGCCGAACAAGCAGGTATGCTTGGAATGTATCATACGTAACATGTCCAATTGACCATTGTAGATCCAGAGAATGTTCCGGCTGCTCCAGCTGCTCCCGAGGAAACGCCAGCAGCAGAGATCACACCTGAAGAGGCCGCACCGCCGGCTACATCAGAAGCACCTCCGGCAGAAGAGCCATCAGTAGAAGCAGACGCACCTACAGCAACAACCCCAGCAGAACCGACACCAGCAGATCCATCAACCCAACCAGCAGAGGCACCATCAAGTAGTGGGGACGACGTTGTGGCAGCTGAAGTTGTGACGGAGGATGTCAAAGACGAGCCCCCAGGACCAAGCGATGCCACGAATGTTGACGCACTGCCGCCTCCACCACCACCCCCAGCACCGGTAGATGAACCACCTGCTGAACCCGAAGCAGCAGCACCTCCAGCACCGCCTGCACCAGAAGTTCTGCCAGTACCTCCCAGTGAGCCTGCACCCCCTACACCCCCTGCCCCACCAGCGCCACCGGCGGATGCAACACCGGAGCCAGTAGTCGTAGAGAGTGAGAAAAGTGGTGAGTCCGAGCAGGCCGCTCAAGAGCCTCCGAAATCCCCAACCGAGAAGTTTGTCCATTTTGCCTCTGACACCAAAGACCCAGACGCCGCAAGCATAGGCAAAAAGAAGAAACAGCTGGGGTATGGTAAAGGCAAGCCCACCGCGTTCATCCGCCCCAGAAAGCCATCGACATCCGTTCCACCTCCTTCGCCACCGAAAGAGGAGAAGAAGAAGGTTTTCGTTCCGATCGGCATTATCAAGAAGGAGCGAAGGGGTTCATTGCTCTCGGCATTGGCCAGTGAGAAGGTAATGACCAGCAAGTCAAGAGGGAAGAAATCTAGCAACGATGGCAGCGGTGACGACAGGTCGACAGTAATCACCGATGGAGATGCCCCCTCTTCAGACGTCTCTGAAAGCGTCATCATCGAGGAACCTACCGAAGACGCTTCGGGGTCGATCGTAAGCGAGACAGTACCGCCTCCGCCGCCCCCGACCGATAATCCACCTGCGGTAGACGAGGCCGCTGTCAGCGAGGATGTAGTGGAGGGACAAGACGAGGCAGTCGCGGACAGTCCTCCGATCGAGGAGCCAGCTCCTGCCGCTCCCGAGCCAGCAGCTGAAGCCGAGCCATCACCGGCAGATGCGTCTGCAGAATCTGCGGAGCCACCGCCATCCGACAATCCTGCTCCTGTCGAAGAAGCTCCAGCCACTGATGCCACAGCAGAGGAGACTGCCCCAGCCGATCCCGTCACTGAAGACACTCCTCCCCCTCCCGCCGAGCCAACCGCAGAAATAGCTTCAGAGGCTCCTGCCCTAGAACCACCCGCGGAATCTCCAGCCGATGAACCACAGGCACCCAGCGAAGCGGCACCAGAGCAGGAACAAGCTACGGCAGAGAGTGCGGATGCGGTTGAGGTCGACGCAGCACCTTCAGAGGAGGCAAAGCCAGTTAAGGCAGACGCCTCTGTTAAGGGAACGGCAGCTCCCGTTGAAGAGCCTGCTGTTACGGAAGAGGAAGCAGCCCCGCTAGCAGCTGGAGAGGAACCTGCAGTCGAGGAAGCCGGTAGCTCAGAAGAGCCGCCGGCAGTTGTGGAGGATTCTCCTGCTGTTGAAGAACCAGTTCCCGCCGCAGAAGAGCCAGTTCCCGCTGCTGAAGAGACGCCTGTCATCGAAGAGGCACCTGCCGTCGAAGAGACACCTGCCGTCGAAGAGACCCCCGCCGTCGAAGAGACCCCTGCTGAAGAGGTAACTCCTGCGGAAGAGGCACCTCCTGCTGAAGAGGCACCTCCTGCTGAAGAGGCACCTGCTGCCGAAGAAGCACCTGCTGTCGAAGAAGCCCCTCCTGTGGAAGAAGCGCCTCCTGTGGAAGAAGCGCCTCCTGTGGAAGAAGCGCCTCCTGTGGAAGAAGCGCCTCCTGTGGAAGAAGCGCCTGCTGTCGAGGAGGCACCTCCTGTTGAGGAACAGCCCGCCGTTGTGGATGCAGAGACACCCGCTACTGTAGAAACCCCTGCTGCTGAAGAGTCACCCGCTGCCGAGGAGACACCTGCTGCCGAGGAGACACCCGCTGCTGAAGAGACAGCTACGCCTGAGCAAGCACCTTCCACCAAAGAGACAGCTAGCGCCACCCAAGAAGCTCCCGAAGTTGACGCCACGCCCGAGGTACCCGCCACCGAGGAGACAGCGCCATCTGAAGACGTCCCAGCCGCCGAAGATACGCCTGGTGGTGAAGATCCATCGACTGTCGGGGATTCTTCTCCTGTCGAAGAAGCACCAGAGACAGAGGATACACCTGTTGCCGAGGAGCCCACTCAGGTTGAGGCTACACCCGTTGTTGACGAAACGCCCACTACCGAGGAATCGCCTATTGTCGAGGAAACGTCTACTGTCGAGGAGCCAGCTCCGCCGGTAGAACCGCCAGTTGATGAACAAACACCCGTGGCCGAGGAAGCCCCAGCTGACGAGCCTGTTCCTACTGAAGTTGCTGAGGATGCCGCTGAACCAGAGTCAGAAGCAAGCGTTGCTCAAGAAGAGCCATTCCTGGATGATGAGCAAGACATCGAAACGTCTAGTCCTGAAGTCGAGGAAGCTCGAGCATGGACCTCAGCAGCACCTGCAGACGTCGCTGTTGTGGCTTCAATACTTGCAGCTGAAGCAAAGGCGAATACACCTGAATCCTCACCTGATCAAGATCCTGCTCCGGAATCTTCTGATGCTGCGGAAGTTCCGGAGTCTGCGCCAGTTCCATTTAGCGACTCACCGTCAACTGAGAGCGAAGACAAGCCCGAAGTTGCAGATGCCGAAGCGCCTGCAAGTACTGAGCCGGTCATGGATGTAGCTGAGCCAAACGAGGCTAGCGCAGATACCACCGGTAAGTTCACACATGTCTTACTGTCGCACAGCGAGCCGCGTTCAAGCAAATTTATTTGTAATCAATGCTGACAAGATCACAGGTGAGCCCCAACCTGACTCCACAGCGGAAGCCCCAGAAGCAACGAACGCACCCGAACCTGCTCCCGCAGACGAAGCTATCGAACCAGCCTCCGGCGAAGGCGACAGTGAGCCGACAGCTGCACAAGACGAGACCAATCCCTCCACCGAGGAGCCAGAAGCTGCGTCGACACCAGAAGAGACAGACACGCAAACGACGGAAGCCACGCCTGATGTAACACCAGAGGAGCCTACTACATCGGCACAAGACACTGCTGATATGGCACCCATCGAAGTTGCTACAATGGAGGCTGAGGCGAGCGACGAAGAACTGCCAACCGCCGACACCATGCAGGACATCTCCGATTGGGAGCAAAACGACGACGATGTTTCCGACATGGGCATCTCGGACTGGGAGAAGGACGACGATGCCTCATCACAACCCGGTGAGAGCGAGACCAATCCTTCCGAGCATCAAGACTTCGATCAAGAGAGCGTCGCACACGACTCATCGGAGCCTGTACATGAGGATGAGAAGTCACCAGACCAGGACAAGCCCGAGACTGAACAGGTCGTTCAGCCGTCTGACACTGCAACCTCTGCTCCGGTTGCCGATGACGTCGATGAAGTTGCCGTCGTCTCAGCCGATGTCAACGAGGATGAGCCTACCAAGGACGATACGTCCGCGGCCGTACCAGAGGTCGTCGAGCAGAACGAAGCCTCAACCTCTGAAACATCGCCAGAACCATCCGAGCCACAAGAGACTGGCGACTCAGCTGATGCTTCCGCGGAGGATCAGACGCCTGAGACACGTATTGATGAAAGCACTGCAGAGGCACAGCTTGCAGCTGGCGATGCACCTGCAGCTCAAGAACCCGCCCCGGAGGTGACCCAGCCAGCAGGTCCAGAGGAGAATGCCATCACCGATGCGAGCACAGACGCACAAGACGATGCGAGTGCACACGAATCGCCAGCCGACGAGTCGGAGCCAGCGGTGAGTAGCGAGGCTGCCAAGGACAGCGAGCAAGTCATAGTCTCGGCTACACCCGATGACGTGGAGAATCCAGATTCATGCACAGGTACGTATCTCCTATGTTTTTTGTGTTTCACATCTTTATGTCCGTCTGCACTTCTTTTCGCTGGCTCAATTACGCACGATTCGATGGTAGCGCGCCATGCCAGCGGCGGATCGGGCTAGCGAGCAGCGGTTGGCTTGCCCCATTGGACGCCCCATATTTTCCTTTGGCCCACCTGCCAGCACATTCTGCGGACATTCTGCCACCGCTGTGACTAGCTTATCGTCACGTGGAAGCATGTGTGTCGCCATGAGTCTCGGGCTGCGATAGATGCATCGCAATTTGTCGACGTTCCAAGATGCGTGGTTTTGCTCCGCGCTAGCTCTGCCGCTTGTCTTTTGGCTCCCGACATCCCCGTCACCTCTGAATCTCACCTTCTTTTTTTTCGTGATTGCACTTCTACTTGTACAGCAGCGATAATTTCCTCCACCCAAAAGTGGCCATGCACCACAGCCGCTGACCAGTGCAGCTGAGACTGAAGCACCCTTACCCAAACTCGACGACAACACCGACGAAACATGCGCAAGCATCCCAGCTGACGCGACAAGCGAAGTCAGCCCAGACCCTGTCTCGAGAGAGGCTGACGTTGAGACGCCAATTGAACACCCCACGGTCGAAGAAAAGCAGACCGAACACGCCGCGGGCAATCCAGCTGTTCTTCAAGATATTTCCGAACAAAGCGACCATGATGTTGTAGCTGCCAACGTTGCGCTAGCTGAAGCCGAGCCCGACTCTGCACCAGACATGCCGGCCAAAAAGGTGCCGGAAGTGGTATGTATAAGCTGTCATTGAATCCGAACCGGAATTTGCCTCATGCCGTTGGCCATTCAGAAGAGTATACTGATTCATTGCAGGTCCATGAGGACGTTGGGCCCGATGAGGAGCCACAACATTCGGAGGTTTCCAGCGGAGCCAACACAGGCCCGGAACCAGATGATGAACCAGCAGAAGAGCAGGGATCCGATGCGGGGAGCGAATCTGGGTCGGAGTCCGAGGATGATGACTGGTCTGGATCTGAGGTGTCTGCCGCACCTGCTGCCTCTGAAGTTCCCCAGGCCGACGACGCGCCTGACTCAGCAACCGCTGAAGATGAAACAACGAATGTCGAAGAGGCACCGCCGAGTGACGTCGCTGATGTCGCTGCTGAGCCAGAAGAACCGGAAGAAGATCAGTCAATCCTTGACGACGATGCCGGTTCCGATGACGATGCTGCTTCCGGGCTCTCCTCGAATTCTCAAGAAGAGCCAGAGAGCTCCATGGTAGTGGACGATGCTGCCGAGCCCGACGAGCCAGAAGCTTCCGAGAGTCCGGAGTCGCCTGCCGAATCGGCCGCGATCACAGAGGCACATCCAGGTCTATCACTCGAAGTTAATGTTGCAACCTCTGAGATCGTCCCAGCTGCAGAGTCTCCAGCATCAGAGGTCGAAGATCCGTCTGATCCTGCGCTCGAAGCAGTCGAAGAGGAGCAAGGAGATGACGAGAACGATGTCAGTGCTATCACTCAAGAAGAGTCTGTGAACGACGATTCACTAGTTTCGTCACAAGATTCTGCTGAGCCTGAAGAGGAGACCGCGGCAGCTACTGAGGTGTCTGAGCCGGCAGATGCACCCCAACCAGAGGAGGAAGTTGCCCAGGAAGACGAGGATGACGGTGCTTCTCAGGTCAGCGAATCTGGCAGCGAGAGCGAGGCTGGAGAGTCCGTTGCACCGCCGGAAGACCCTGCTGAAGCCGATGATGACGCTGCGCCGGCCACAGTGGAGGGGGAGGAGCTAGACGACGCCGCACCGCTTACCGAAGACCCATCAACAGAAGGGGTCGAGAACCCGGCATCTGAAGTGGGAGATGCATCTGTGGCTGAGCAAGAGACGGAAGAGCCTGCTGAACCAGAATCGCCTGAGTCAGTCGCAGCGGAACCAGAGCCGGAAGCAGAAGCGGAAGCTGTTGAGCAAGACGCGGATACAGCTGCAGATGAACCAGAGGAGCCGCCGGCAGAGGAGGCTGCGGACCCCGAAGAACCGTTGGCGACGCCAGATGGAGCAGCCGATGAAGGTCCTGATGCGGCCCAGGAAGAAGAATCTGCTGCGGCTGATGCCGACCCTTCATTCGTTGAAGAGGCGGAAGAGGTCGAGCCTGCACCACCTGCTGAAGAGTCACCAGAGCCACCTAGTGAGGATGGCCAATCAAACGACGGATCTGGAGCTACGGGGGAGGCAGATGAGCCATCAGTGGTTGAAGCCAGCGAAGCGAACGACGACGGTGCTGAGGATGCTCCACCTGCGTCAGAGCCAGCCCCCGAGGAGGACGCACCGCCTGAAGAGGCTGCTGAGGAGGTGGAAGAAGCGCCTGCTGAAGCCGCCGAGCCGGTGGTAGAAGGCGGCGATGTTGAAGAAGCTGCGGCAGACGAAGCCCCGGAGGAAGCAACGAATGAAGAAGAGCCGGCATCGTCGCCTGATGTCGAGCTCGAGGAAGAACAGGTACAAGCACCATCGGAAGCCCCCGAGGAAGAACAGCCAGAACCTGAATCACCAGCTGCTGTCGAAGAGCCCGAACCGCCGACTGAACCCGTTCCTGAGGAACCGGAAGCACCAGCTGAGGCGACCCCAGAACCAACGCAGGAACCCGAGGAACCCGCTCCAGTAGCGGCGGATGCACCCGCTGATGAAATCCCCGAAGACCAGGATGTGGAGGAGTCGGTACCAGCCCCCGAAGTGGAGGTAGAAGAGGTCGTAGCAGAGGTGGCCAATGAAGAGACTCCCGAACCTGAGCAGGCCGATGACGATGCACCGGCAGACCGGTCCCTCGACGTTGACGAAGTTCCAAACACACCTTCGCCTCTACCCTCTGTAGCTGCTGTTGCTGCTGCTGGGATTACTGGTGCCGCCGCTGCTGCATTAGTCGGTCATGCTGTTGACGACCGTGCGGACAGGGACCGCGACTTTGCAGTTGAGGACGAACCGTCAGCCGATGCACCCAGTCGTGAGAAGACCCGTCGCCGACATTCACACACTCGTCGTGAAAGCCAGCACCGGCCAAGCCGCAGACGCGAAAGTGGCGCTAGTATTATGGAGCGACCAATAATGCCAGCCTCTGCCGTTCCTGATGCGCCAAGAACAAGGCGCCGCGACAGCATGACAGAGCGCGAAGCGGCCGAGCGCAGAAGGGCCAAATTGCGCGAGGTTGAGATACCCAGTAGTGGTAGCGACATACAGAAGGCGTACCCGGATCCGTACCGCTCGCACTACCGAGAACCCAGGGGTGAGGAGAGATACAGCAAGCGTCGCCCCGTTGAGGAGGTTGATGAAGAAGCCGATAGACAAAAGCGACGCGAAACCCGGCGGGCCGAGAGGGCTGAGAAGGAGCGACTTGCTGCCGCAGACGCTGCCCGCCTAAAGGCAGAGGAGGAGGCGAGAAAGCTGGAGCATCGGGAACGACGCCGAGCAGTCAGGCGTGCCGAAGAAGAGCTCATGAGAGCCATGGAGGAACGCAAGAAACTCAAAGAAGAGCAAAAGCTCGCCCAGGAAGAAGAGGAGCGACGCATTCGACACGAGAAGAGAAGACAACGACATGAGGCCGAAAAAGAGGCGAAGCGCCTGGAACAAGAGGCGATTGAGCAGGCGGCGCGCGAAGAAGAAGAGGCCCGGAAATTACGACGTCAGAGGAGGGCGGAGCGTGAAGCAGCCAAAGCAGCTGGCTTGCTGAAACCAAAGGAAGAGCTTATTGATGTTTCTCGCGACGCTGCTCGCCGAGCAGCAGAGGAAGACGACGATGGCGCTTCACCTCCACCCCCGCTGCCACCAGTAGTCGACGACACCCCTCCTCGTAGTGCGCCGCGCAGGCGTTTGAGTACCCGAGAGACTCCCCCAAACGTGAAGCGTGGTAGTCTCTTCGGTGGCATCTTTGGCCGTTCAAAGCCTGAAGCGACGCCCCCGGCTGCGAAACCGTCGAGATCGTCTCGTGCCCGCGCCAACACGCTAGAGGCTACACCTGTCAAGTCATCGCGAAGAGAACCGGAGATGGAACGACCTTCGAGCCGAGATATGTCATCGGATCAGAGCCGAGAGCGTCCAGAGCGTATGCACCGCAGTCGTCGTCTTTCACACAGCCAACGCCGCTTTGCCTCTGCCGAGGAGGAGGCCGATTACTACAGGTGGAAAGAGGAGCGACGTTTCATGCGTCGTCCTGAGCACGAAATGTCTGGCGGACGTGATGGAGGGGTCTCTCTCCCACCACCGCCTCCACCACCTGAGGATCTACCTCCGCCACCACCAGAGCCCTTCGAGTACGAGCCAGAGCCAGAACCGATCGAGACGATTGAATCACCAGTGATCGAGGACGCAGCCGCCGTTGTTGGTGAGATCTCCATATCAGATGAGGAACGACGCGAGCGTCGCCGAAGCAGGCGTATGTCCAAACCAGAAGAACGCCCCAAGACACGCCGTATCTCTGTCGTTGAGAAGGAGAGGCCATCTGGTGGTCGTCGAGTGGAGTCTGATCGGCCCCGCGCACGAGACCATGGTGAAGACCGTCCCAGGCCCAGGCGCGGCGAGACCGACCGACGCGACAGGAGGAAGAAGAAGGAAGAGTCCAGTGGTCTCAAAGGCCTATTTGGAGGGTTGAAGAGGCGAATCACTTGAGTTTGGAGTACAACAGAAACACACATCTACATTTGGGAAGGGGGTTCCACACGGACAACACTGGCGTTTTGGCTTGGTCGAATTGTTCTATACCACTGACGGATCTCCTACTACATTTTAATCACTTTGAGGTGTTTGGCGTTGGGTTTCAGCATAAGATGGATGGGTGGGCATCTGTAATTGTATGGCTCTACGTTCTTGTTTCTTTAGATTGGTGATGAGGGCTCGCGAGAGTCAGGTAGCATATAGCAGCTGCTTCGGCGGTGACACGATACGAATGATGATTCATTTTGTACGAGATCAGAACTTGCGATGCTGATGTGTGGGCTACGTCGTGTTATAGGGGAGTCGTCGTTGGTAGAGCTACGTAGGAAGGCGCGTTTCTAGTTGACGCTTATCGCCTCGGACCTGTTCCGGCAGTCGCGATGGTTCCCCTCATCAACTCGATCGGAGAGCCCGGAACCGAAGATGAGGGGATTTTGTTCCATACAAAGACGTTGTCATGGGTGTCGATCAACGTTCAAGGGTGTAAACCCCTTGCTCATTCGATTGCGCAGAGCGATGGCCTAAGCTTCCGTCTCACATAAGGTAGCGTCCCTCGGTGCCCAATCTGAGCGCCAACGCCTTTCTCCCACCTAGACGATAGATCAATGGTGGACTTCGTATACCCATCGAGACACCGAACTCGCCATGGAATCTGCAGTGCCAGCAAAGCGACAATGGAAGGGCCGCACCGACGAGCAGAAAGCCGAGCGAGCCCGAAAGCGCCAGCAACAAAAGTCCGGGCTCAACGCGCGAGGATCACGTACATCAACTGGCAAGAAGCCAACGAAAGTGCAACGCGTGTTCAACAAGCTTGATGAATGGAAGCCAGAGGAGCTGGGATTCACAGCTGGCATCAAAGAAATCGAATTTGGACCAGACTTTGTGGTGCAGGAGTAGGTGAACGCGTTCCCGGACCTTGCGGGTGGGGCTAACTCACGTGACAGCGCGCATCTTGACGCGATCGCTACAGCTGACGAAGCTTTTCGTACCAAACTAGAGAAGATAGGTTTGGGCGCGCGTCTTGGTAAAACAAACATGCCCATCACCGACGATGCAGTGGTTCGTCTAGCACGCGCGTGCCCAAACCTCAAGACCCTGCGGCTTGATTCGGCTCTTCTCATCACAGGGACGTGCATCCCACCCATCCTCACAGCATGCCCAAACATCACTTCGCTCTGCATTACCGGCCACAACGGCCGCACAGGCAACTTAAACCTAGACAATCTCAAGCCCATGGCCGACGACCCCGACATCTCCGTCAGCGCACCCAAACTCAAAAACCTGGATCTGCGCCGCGCGATCAACGCTGCACAGCAAGAAGACTACTACGATGTTCTGAGAGCCATTACAAGACCGGAGGGTCGGAAAAATAAGCTGGAAGTGCAGTTTCAGCATCCGACTTATCATTGGGAGAAGGGCTACAAGAATGGCAGGGAGAAACAGCCGAGAATGACCCAAGCGATGAAGGAGAAGGAGATGCTTGAGGAGGTAATGTGGGCGGTGAAAGGTAATAGGGGATTTGATGTCGATGATGACGATGATGGGTACGGGACTGATTATAGTGCGATAAGTGCGATTGTTCATGGGGCGATGTAGGAGTGTTGTGAGGTGTGGGGTGGTGCACTTGGCTTGGTGTAAAGACAAGGCTTTCACATTGTTATCACAGAGTATAAAAGCGTGGAAGGTTATTGATACTTAATTCGTCGTGGGTGTGACGTTCGTTTTGTAGCTACTACAAGCCTCAACAAACCGCCTGCATCTCGAACTTCCTTGCCTTTGGCTCAGAAACCTCTCCCATCCTCAGCCCACTACAGATTGCTTTGAGTACGCCCACCGACCTAATCAGAGGCTACGACAACGTTTGGCATGACTATATGGCCCATTCCAATCCTCATCTTCCACATCGAAGCAGCAGCCCGGTGTTGCCTGGACGAGCTCTCTCGTGACGTTGCCGCGTTCCAAGGCATCCAGTCTTCTTTTGCATCCTTCTTGACCTTGATGGTCCAAGAGAAATGCTCGGCATGATCCACCGTCATGTCAACAATCGCGTCTCGAAAGTACGTGCGCCAAGCCGCCGTCCTCTCAAGGGCAATAAGAACGGCTGTGAGAAAGCAAAAGAAGCTATGGTGTGGGTCTACGTCGCGGTCATTGTGCATAATGTCGAAAACATCAGGGGCCCGATAAGGGTCCAGAAGGTTAATCTTAACAGATGGAGCTGCGTTTTGGAAGCGGAGAAGTGGCATGAGGTTAACCGTGTAGTAGGACCGTGGTATCCTTATATACAGCGTATTCGTGCAGGTCGCTGGTATCGGTATGAAGTCTGCAATGAATTCGTTGATATCGGGAATGTTCACCGTTGCATGGACGTCTTTTAGGTGAAGGGGTTGGAATTCTTTGCGGAGCTGCCGGCAGGTGTGGACTAGACCCAAAGCTATCCTGAGGGTGTTTTGGTCATTCGACGCACGGAGCGTCGCAGTATTTGCATCTGCTGTAGGTCGTTTGAAGTGTATGTATCGCTTTCGGACGACCAGGTAGTCGTAGATCTCATTACGGATTTCTGAGAGGAATATCATTAGCGATTCTCAAATTGGCTCTGCTGAAGATTACTTACCTCCGGGAAGCTGGAGTAGGCGTGACTGAGGTTGCGGAATGTGTGAAGTCATCTTGTAACTGTGGCTTCTGGTTAATGATCGGGGTGGCTTGTATGAGGTTGAGCGACGAGGGAGAGCAGTCAGATCGTTGGTCCTGGAGGTTAAGTAGAGAAACATCATTGACTGGCCGCTGATACACGATGCAGGTGGTGAATGTACAATATTACTTTCACAGTACCTTCCTCATGCTTCGCTTGAGGTCTTAACATAGCCGCAGCCCTGATCTGTACGTTGAGACTCTGTGTTCTGATTGCTATACGCTTCACGCATAGTACTGCGATAACGTAGAGTGACACGAGCCACTTACAACTTTCGCAACATTGAAAACATAGATGAAATGATGCTCCCAAAAATGAGAGGAGTCGCAAGTACAGTACTCTAGTGTGTGCGTGCCTAATAGTAGAGACTGTGAAGGCACTTTGTGTATGTATATGTATTGAAGTTTGGGTGAAGGATATTGACCATTGGACGTCCTCTCTTTCACCACTAAGCTTGTCAATACTTATTTTTTCAAGGCCATCCTCTACAGCGTTGAGCTCTTCAACATCGATCCAGGACTTTTAATCCTCCGGCTGAGCAGACACACGAGTCTGACCGAGCACGTAGTAGGAATGACCATAATTGTCGAAGAGATCCACTTCCTTCGCCCAAGTCAACAGCTTATGGCTCCCGGGAAAGGGATTAGTGATACCAGGCTCTAACGAAGGTTCAAAGGCCAGCACCTTGAACTCAAGTATGATCTCGCAGTAGGGTAGTTCCATGCGGAAGACAAGTCGAGTGCCTGACGGGATTATGAAGTACTCCCAGACCCATTGCGGTTGTACTTTTGCCCTTGGTTTGGGTACTCTCGTGGTTCGAGCTCTAATACGGAAGTCTAAGAGTCGACCGGGGAACTTGCTAACGAAGTAAAGCGGGTCGAGTGCCCCGAGGTAGTCGTGGGACCCAGAATCGATCTCACAAACTATATCTCTGTGACCGTAACCTTCGAGCGTGTCTCTGAGACCATAGATACAATCAGAGAAGTCTAAGTTCGTGATATTGGTGCAATGAGGCACACTCCTCAGAAATATCGGAAGAAGTTCGCGGCGGAGAAGTTGGCAGGTCTGCGTAAGGCCGAGCGCAAGGGGTCGAGCGCTTTGCCAATAGACTTCGCGGGACTCTTTTGCTCCACAACTCGATAAAATCGTTATCGGATATGAACGCAAAGGTATGACTGGAATTGGAGCGAAGCTCGACGAATTTGAGAAACGAGCCACGTGTAATGTCATCTACAAAGCTTGTTAGTACATATTCCAAAGTGCTTTAGACCTGAGATGCATCTACCTACAATTTCCGTGTTGGAGACATCAACGAGATAGCTGTAGATCCGATTGCGCAACTCTGTGGCCGTTATTAGCGATATATCTTAGACTTCGGCATTCAATACTTACCTCCAGGCAGCTCAAGCAGGCGGCTTCTCGACGCAGGTGTCGCGCCGGTACTTTCGGGTACCAAGTCCGCCATATTTGAGACAGTCGCAGTATTTTTCGTTCAGAATTACAAGGAGCGGAGTTGCGTATTCCCAAACGAATATACGAGGTGGTCCGGGGATGTCTGGAACGGTAAAGTTAAGCGCGCTATCCCGATTAGGCAACGGCGGGGATTCGGATGATGAGTCAGCAAATAGCTCCAAGCGTTGCTCAACTGCGCAAACGCCTTCATCTCCTTTTCACCTAGCGCATTCAAGAAAAGATACCCGATCTTCGCAGCCGACAATAGGATTACGTCGAGTACTTCTACAGATCGTCCCCAGCCTCATTGCCGGTCGTATCTAAACACCAACCTTCAGTCGGACGCGACGGACGACGCGCCAGCCGTGCTATCTGTCGTCGCGGAATCAATCGTCACCGCGTATCCGAATCTTCAGGCTCGCAAACGAGTGACATTCATCCCCTGTACTCGCCGAGACCAAGAGGCGTGAAAATTCACACAGTCGTAGTCAAGCACGCTGCGCAAGATGCAGTGCTATCTCTTAGAGCTTCCCGGAGGTAAGTACTCGCCGTCGTTAATGTTAGTCAAGAAACACACTAACATCTGGGGCGGTCGTAGAACTTCGCAATCACATCTACACGCATCTCATCGATGCAATCCCAACAAAGGTCCGACTCATACCTCCGCCTTACTCGGCAAACCTGCTCAGTCGAACACCAAATCTGGTATTCCGTTGGTCAATGCTTCGACGGCAGACACTCGGCCTCACTCAAGTCTGTCGCCAAGTCCGCGATGAATTTCTTCCAATGCATCGCCAGCACATTTCCGCGCATGTTCAAGACGTCGCTATCCTGGAGAAGTTTGTGGATGTCTTCTTTCACGACCTTGAGAAAACATGTGGCACCGTAGTATTGAGCCCATCGAGTACCAAGTACAAGGTCGAGCTCGCTCCTCTGATTCGGCTGCTATTAGCTGCACCTAACCTTGCCATCGAATTTGGGAATGTATACAGAAAAGACATGAGCTCCTTCAACAGTCTCATTGACGTACGATCCAACGAGACCTGGAAGAAGTTCTTCGAGGAAGCTGTTACATCTGTGCTTTACAGAACCCCTCGACTCATCATCAAACCTCAGTTGCGCTTGGAGATCACCTCTCTGGTGAAAGAACCGTGGATGATTTGCAAGCCAGATTACACTGCCGACGACATAATCCGAAGTGATTATTTAGTCCATATGGGGAACTGGTTGCAGAGAATCGGCCTCGGTCAGGTTCCGATACCACCAGATCTGATCGATATCACTGTCAGACACGTGCTTCCACATGACGCTGTTCCAAGCCGTGAACTTCCCCGACGTGCTGATAGTAACGATGAGGTGGAGGGCTTAAAATCTTTGTAAGGACCTACCGGTAATGTCCATCGTAGCCCGGGCAACTGCGCCATTGCCGTGAAGCCTGGAATCGTAGAAGCCGTTATACGAAACGATCAAAGGCGCGACGCTCAACAAGTAGGAGGCATAGTGACGATCTCCTTTGCATGAGTTGGCCCTTGAGCACGTGGACATGCGCAAATCATTACATCGCATGATAGAATGGTACATCTCTGGTATTTGCATGCCGAGTCCGAGTCCATGCTATGGCAGTAGCAACACTACCCGACACGCAATTATCTCAATTGTTCCTGTTCTAGACTCTCCCACCTCCAGCCTGCCCCTCAAAGATCTTTGTTGAGATACTCGACAGGCCCAACATATACCTTGCGCCCCTTGAGAAAGAAGTACACAAGAGAGAATACCACGACAACGCCGTAGATGAGGATATTCCAGTTCATCAGATCAGGTGTTGGGTGGGGGAATGTGGGGAAGAAGGCGAACACCAACACTACACACAGGTACACAACGGACACGCCATTGACCCAGATACCAGCGCGGCCGAGCGAGAACTTGCAGGGGAGGAGGGTCTCTCTGTTCCATCTTTTGATGAACATGCATGAGATACTGACGATGTAGGACGAGAGGAGAGCACACGTGCCCAGCGATGCGACGGAGTTGAATGCCACGGTGCTGCCTATGTTGATGAGGGAGAGACCAATGGCAATACCGAAAGACACAAGAACGCTGTTGAGAGGGATATCCCAGCCTGGTCGGACTCGGGATAGGAAGGCACTGAAGGGAACGCCGTGGTCGCGAGCAAAGGCGAAGAGCTGGCGCGAGCATGTTGCCACATTGTTGACGCATCCAAACACGGCCATAATAGTCGTGATAGATGCCAGAGCTGTAGCCCCTGGAATGGACTGTGTAGCGTTGTACATGATCTGGATGTGGGGCTGCCCGGTCGGCGACATGATGGCGCTTTCGACGTCGCCGAGGCAGAAGCAGAAGGTTACTAGCATGAGGAAACCCAAACTGCTGTTAACGACTGCTGTCCAGATCATGGCGCGGGGAAGTGTGTGCGAGGCGTCCTTCAATTCTTCCGACATATGGGTAGCAGCATCTGCACCCAGGAGAGAGAAGATTGGCGAGAGCTGTCCCACCAACACAGACAGGCCCACACTACCCCATCCAGCGTTGTCTTGGAATCCACCGAAAACTTCTCTGGATGGGCTGCGCGGCCCAAGCACCCACATGGTGATGAAGATCGCGAAGAACCCAAAGATGTGCAGCACCAGGACGATACCTTCGACCAGAGGTAGCTTACGAGCTAGGAGTGTGTTGAACAGGATCGAGAAGGTTGCTACCGCGATGACCAAGAGGGTGCCGTGCCATCGTTCGGGGACGTAGTTGGGGTTGTTGAGGATGATGAGTCCTTGGACCTGACCACCAGCAAGAAAGGCTATGGACGCGATTCCGGTCTGCCAACCCAGCACGCAAAGCCAGCCACTGGTACCCGGTTAGTGATAAGCCTTGTGGATCCACTCGTGGAAGCTTACACGAGGTAACTTAAGAACTTCTGGTGTTTCTTTGGCGCAAATTCAGACACCCAGTGATACTGTCCACCGGAAGTAGGAGCCCTTCATTTTCGTCAGCGATTGGTTCGTGTCGAGGAGATCTTAGCAACGGGCCGCTACGCACATTGAAGCCATCTCAGCCATTGAGACAATGACAAAGCCCATGCCCACCGCTGTGACGAGGAACATGACGATGGCGCCACCGGTGCCGCCATTGGTCAATGGGATAATGAGAGTTCTGTTGGGTGTCAGAAAGTGCAGATCAAAGGTTCATGCATACCCACGTCAGAATGGTCTCCCATGTCGCCATCAACACCATACTGTATCCGAACATCGACACAAAACCGAAGTTTCGTCGCAGCTCCTGTCGCTTTCCCATACGGTACATGTCCTTTTGGTCGCCAGCGGTCCCCCTCTTTGCTAGAGCGATGCCATCCTGTTGCGACTCGTTCTCAAGAGGCTGGGCTACGGTAGTAGCCCGATTTTTGAGTTCCGACATGATTGGAAAGAGGTGTGTAGAGTCGAAATTGAAGAGAATGAGCGCGAATCTCAAAGTTTCGACTGTGTGACACGATCGGCACAGAGACTGGAGTACATCATGCCTCGGTAACACCAGAAAGGATGCGGCAGATGGCGCAACTGCACCTGCCTCAACAGTACAGAAGAGATCTGAAAGCAGCGGCTCAAGCCGACGGCCAGCGGTCAGATGAAAATATCGAGAGAACGTGATGGGTAAATGCACGTTGACGATGCAGGGAACGGGCCCCGGGGGCGGCCAAGGCTCAATGAAGGCTAGCACGCCGCTCGGTGGGGGGAAGCGGCCTTCGAGCCGCAATGCAACTTCAATCCTTCGCACCGCTGCGACATGCTGCCAATCCGGGTGCCTTGTCAGTGCGGTTCGCTTGCGCAAGGCGTTTCGGCTACGCGGCCAGTGCTGGCTCATCCAGCTTGCTAGAGACGAGACGGGCAATCCCTCGCATAGGTGAGCACAGACGCGATGACAGTGAGATGGCTGCGGCACAGTCGAAGGGCTGTATCAAGCGCTCTCAACTTCATGATCGAAGCCATGGCTCATCAGCCGAAATCGACGCTCACGCGCATATCCAAACTCCAGCATGTCTGCTACGGCGCAAGACGGCAACCGCTGGGCGCGGATTACGCCTGACGATCGCAGTGGGATCTTGTACATCGTCGCACTTCTCGCGTTCATTTACACTAGCCTCACATTTCTCAGCCGGATCTTCATCAGGCGGCGTATGCTGGGACTAGATGACCTAGCGATGCTGATTGCGCAGGTAGGGTTGCTCCTAGCTTGGAACTGCCTGCGCCGATAGATTAACAACAACAGGTGGCTAGCGTTACCCAATTCTCTCTACTCCTCGTTTCTCTGTCATCTGGGCTGGCGCAAACTTTTGAACGTCTTGACAGCGAGCAGTACTCGCGGATGGCCACCGTAAGGCGACTCTATCCAGCGCGAAACCTTCTCTAACACATCCACAGACTTACTCATATGGCCAAGTCTTTATCTACATATCTCTCGGCTTTTCCAAGATTGCATTGGTATTGTTGGTACGACGCCTCTTCACACGCGACATGAAACGCGCTTGGGCAATATGTAATGTGGTTATCGGGATCATCGTAACGTGGACACTAGTATCCGCGGTGCTAGTCTCAGCTAGCTGCACCAAAGAGAGCTTGTCACCAAGGAAACCCTCTGATGTCTGTCATGGTATCGAAACTCGCTACATGATCATCGTCGTCACGGATGGAATAACCGACTTAGCGCTGGCCCTTGTCCCTACATATCTATGTCGCGACCTTCAGATGAAGACTACCCTCAAGTTGGAGATACTGGGGATCTTTTCGCTAAGGCTTCCGCTTCTCATGCTTGCCGGCCTGTTCTACCGAACATGGAGATGCTCGTTACGTGGAGAGGATCCGGGTGTCGAGCGGACAACAGCGTTGATCTATCAGCAATCCCAGCTCTGCGTCTCGCTCATAGCTGGAACTCTACCGTGTCTCAACTCCTTCATTCGCAGTTTTGACACTGGTAGTGGTCAGAAAGTAGGCGTTGCCAACTCTCCAGACTCAGGCGGTTACGGCCACATGTCGAGCGTACATCACAGTACTACGCAGTCCGACCACAGCGAAAGTTTGCCCATGTCTCGATTCGATCGTGTCCAGAGCGTTACATCACGAGAACGAAGACATGCCAGCGAAGATGCAGTCAGTGTCAACAGGAAGCCATACAATGCGGAAAGCAGTTTTGGAACAAATGATATGAGGGGCAACCTGGAGCGCATGAGTACACGAGAATCCAAACGGAGGAGTCAGCACAGCACTCAAGAGCTTTTCATTCGGAAGGACGTATACTTTGAAGTGAAGCGTGAACCTGTCCCAGAAGGAATCGATGCACATCATCCCGGACAACTTCACCTGCCTAAGTAGATGTATCAGGCCATACGTCGGGACCGTCGAATATGCGTCATTAATGATGCATGCGATTATTCGGAGATCGAGCCAGCTAGCCGGAGACGATAACGGCCGCATTCCTCTATGTACAAGGTGTACAGCCTATCGAGCCATTCCTCCGGCGGTTTCAGCATCGTGGACCCACATGAACAATATATTTCCACCCTTCACGTCGTCTTTCCCCAGCGGATTTCCTTCCCCTTCGCTCGCAGTCCCCACTACCTCAACAAGTCCGCAGTCTTGATAGAATTTATCCGAGTACTCACCGGCCGTTACACACGCTTTAACATACGCTTTAACACCCTCAGCCTCGGCACGATCCAGCCCCCACCGTACTAGCAGCCGTCCGGCCCCACGACCCTTAACGTCAGGATCCACGCAGCACAGCGACAGACACCAATTGGTCGCGCACGGTCCGGCCCAGTGGTGTTTAGTAAATGGCGCGGCCTCGATCAAAATCGTCTTCTTCGAGGGGTCTAGAGCGCGGATGTGTGTTGAAGGCAACGCGGAAAATGTAGCAGGGTCAGTCCTTTCTGGGATAGTTCTTTGCGCGCCTGCGTCGTCGCCTTGGTGTTGCCAGATTGCAGCGCCGATGACATTCTCTTGCGAAACAGATCTTTACGCCGTGGGGATACTGGGTTCGGTCGGGGTGGATTACTCGACCGAATAGGTCTTCTTCCATGAAGGCACGAGTGCAGATGTCGACGATGGCTGGTTCATCGTATGGTTTTGCGAGGCGGAGGTGCATGTTTGTAATTTGGAATATGTGCTGGTATGGATGAGGTGAGACCCAAGAAGATCGGGGTATGTGTAGCCTTAAATGAACCCCCTAACGTGGATTAAAGTACATGCATGCAGCTGTCGAGCAGTTCCTTGGTTTAACCTGTTGCCTTAGATGTGCGACACGTTCCAGTCGTTACTATGTGAACAGAGCCTGAAGGAGTTGATATGTAAAGCGTCTAGGGGATGATGTGTTCAAAATTCGGCAGGCAACATTGAGATATTGACTATCCCCTCGTGTAGCCGTTGAAAGAAATATCGGTGGCCCCTGCAGGAAGTGGTCTGCACTTGGACTGGATTCTTTGCACGTGATGTGTTGATGCCTAGGTAGTGGCCACTATACCTTCTCTTGCTCCAGTTCACAATCTCGCCCCGTTCTGGCTTCGGTTATCTCATTCCCGCTCCTTACGCGATATCAACTCCGGGACTGCTAATCCGCGGAACGATGGAGGGCACTTCAGGCATCCCCATAGCGACATGCCGACTCCTACAACTGCCTGGCGGTATGTCTCCTCTCTTCCCTTAGTACTTCGCGCGTACTGATTCCTTGATGCAGAAGTGCGCAACGAAATCTACCAGCACCTCGCCCAGCCCCGCAGCATTAACTTTGGCACACTCAGCCTCAATCTGCACATGCAGCACTGTTTACCAGGATTGCCGCTCTGCTGGACTTCGAGCGGGCGCAACACACTCGGCCTTTCCCAAACATGTCGGAAGCTTCGGCGCGAATTCCTACCACTACTCGAGCAACAGTCGACGGTAATGATCGGAATGCATCTGGTAGATCCGTACATCGCAGACTTCTTCCCGGGTAATAATGAGGCGCGCGGCAATTTGCGCATCATGGCTCGACAATACGGTGTGTCGCTCGAACTAGCTGAGTTGCTGCGACTCTATGCGAGGTCGCTTTTACTGCGGGTTTTCATTCATACGCCCTTCCCTTGTCCACCTCGCCGAGTCATACCCGAAGATCGAAACAGCGCTTGGCTCGGCTATGCAATCAAGTTTGTGTCTCGATTGACGTACATACGCTACGTTGTCGAGCAAGATCGTGCAAACCATCATTTCCACGTCTATCTGACACATGAGGCCTTTACAGCCATTGCGCTGGAAGGCGAGACTGAAATCCCGGGACAGTATTGGGCTAATATCGTCGGTTTTCCAAAAATGAATTGGCGTAAGATAGTTGTAACCGTTACGGAGGCGCCCAGTGGTTGAGCGTAGAAAGATCAGGGTGTATCTGGAGATGTGTTGACAAGTTGATGATCAGAGATCGAGGGGATGTGTAAAGATCGGAAGGATAAATTGAAGATGATTATGGACTTCGCCTGTAGCTTCGTCCTGCACAAGAGTTGCCTGCGTGACTAGTCTGACAACATTATGCAGGAATAATATCAGCAACGCTCCTCCAGAAGTCGCACCTCATACCACGCCCAGCCTCCCACGTATACGCATTCACCAGCGTAAAGCTATTCATCAGCCCCGGTTCAGTCAGATAAGTCAGGTTGACCGGTGAGCTAACCATCAAAGCTAACTCACCACCCGTCTGGTTAAGATCGAGTTGATATGGTTCAGCGATCGTGAAAGCTGGCCATTGAGTAGCATCGTTGGTGGCTACCGATCCGTTTGACGAACCAGAAGAGCCAGCTGCAACGTAAGCAGAAATCGACGGGGTGCCCTCAGTGATGAAGTTGCCCCAGATGTTCATGAAGGCGCGTTGGAGGTCGGTGCTTACGTCTGGCCTGCCGCCTAATGGTCCGAAGTATACGCCCACATCAGCGCCGTGGGTGGCTGGGAGGGCACTGTACTGATACTTGTATGATGTGCGATCACCATCGGTGTACGCTTCCGCCATCCAGTATGACGGGCATACGAAAGTCAGTTCGGCGTAGAGGTTGTTGGCACGCTGTTGCTGTCCGGTTGCTATTGAGCTTTGGTCGAGCGCGCTGGGTCCGGTCACGCCGTTCGTCGCGAACTTATCTGCGTTGGAAGTGGTCGCGGCGTCGCTGATGGGGTAGTAGCGAAGAACCTTTGCGATGTCGGAGTCGGTGAACTCGGGCAGGTTGTTGCGGAGCCACGCCGTGAAGTCGTCTTCAGAGGTTATTGTTTGTGGTACGAACGAAGGGCCCTCGTTCGCATTATTTCCGATCAGAGCATTCCGTCCGTTCATACGCTTCTCGAGAAGCTGGCTGCTTGGCTCATCTTGAACGTACACTCCGTCTGTGACCGGCAGGAAAGCCCAGGTGCCGAATGTTGCAGTGCTCTCCACTTCGCTGGAAGCGTTCTGCAACGTCTCCGTGTCTTGCGATAGCAAACAATCGAAGATGGTGGAAGTCGCATTACCATATGCGTTGATCATGCAGCCGGCGCGGTCGGCGAACGCATAGTAGTTTTGAGTCGGAATCCAATCCTTGTAGCCGTATTGTTTGGGCAAGTATGGCGACGCGGCGATGGTGCTGCGGAACATCGAGTCGCCTAGAGAGCCACCATAAGCCATGTCGTGTAGCATGACCGAACCACCACCAGCACTCTCGCCAGATATAGTGACAGCTGATGGGTCGCCTCCGAACTGACTGACATACGTCTGGACCCATTGGAGAGCGAAGAATTGATCCAACAGTCCTGCATTCACGACACCCTTTCGATATACTTCGTCAGACGCGAGGAAGCCAAAAGGCCCCAGCCTGTACTGGATTGATACGACAACGAATTTGTTCCCGGTCGTCGTGAGGAGATCGGTGAAGTCTTGTCGCCCATTACCAGCGCCATAGCCACCACCGTGGATCCACACGAGTACAGGAAGGTTCGTCGCGTTTGCCGGGCTTTGGACATTGAGGAAGAGACAGTCTTCTGAGAGTGGTGGTGAGTCTGGGTCCGGAGGCGCACTCGGCATTCCATTGCTTTGACCGATCTGTGGACATTGCGATCCGTAGGTGTCCGCGGCTATTGGCGAAGTTCGGTTTACGGCTGGTGCCTGGGGTCGTTGCCAGCGTAAGCTACCTGTTGGTGACGCAGCGAAGCGGATTCTTAAAGTCATATGTTAGCTGTAGTCCTTCAAGATCGCGGAAAAGTCATACCCTCTCCAACTATTGATACCTGTGCTTGCATTACTGGATCCTTGGTAAATCTCGTAGCCCAGGTCCACCTCTAAGGAATTACTCGTGGTACTCTGTCTGCTTCGCAAGACTTCTCGAAACGGCTGAGATTGAGGCAGCGCCGCAACTGCGCTCGAAAAGGTAAGAGCAGTTGCGATGAGAGATGGTAGTAACATGACGCTGGCTGAGATTGGTAGCTACTCGACTGAGTATGTGGTCAATCGCGACGCACGAAGAGCTTTTGTATCGCAAGCGCATTCCGTAAGCGGAACCCGGATGTGTAGCCCTGATTGCCCGCACTCCTTTCGACCAAGCCATTTATCCTCGGGCATTAAACCGTGCGTCGTGCCGTAGTGGACTAGAGGTTGGTGATGAAGCCGTCCGTCGATCGATGGCACTAAACGGCTAAGCATTACTGCGAAAAGACGACTAGTCTTTCCAGTTCATCTGTGAAGGCCGATCACTAGCTAATTGTCACATAACGGCTGACCCAATGTGCCGAAGACCAGGATGCGAAGGCCGTTGCCCTCTAGCGTCTGGTACCTCGATCGGTATGTGGAGAGAGGATAGCGTCGATGACGAGCGTCAACAATTTGAGAATGCACGTTGAATTCGAAAGTCAGATGCTATACGCTCGGTGTCGCTCTCGCTGTTCCCCTTGCAGCGATTTCGCGCATCCATCGATCCGGAAGATCCGGGGTATGATGCTTGTCTGCTCCATCGTATCGGCATCGTAACGTTGTTTTTATTAGCTTCGACGGCATTCGCCGTGCATAAGGGCATGCGGACGTGACGTCTACCGTCCGCGCGTGCCGTGTGCGGAGTTAGAAGTCGTGCGCTGATTCAGCAATTGCATCATGATTCCTCTAGTTTGCGGAAGTGCCGCTCGGGCCATCTTCACCGAAAGCCATCGGGAATAAGTCCAGCACAGACACCAACTTCACGCGTCTTGTTGTTTCCGACGCGTTTTTCGACCATGCCGAAGGCCTTGGGGTGAAGAAATCATGCTCGTATTTAAGATCCAAGACGCTCTTCGCCTCTACCGGACCTCACTACTTCTCGAATTGTCAATCGCATGGCCCAGGTCGGCCTTCGCTGAGCTCTCTCTGCGACTTTGGGTACCAAACCCACACGAACACCTTGACAACGTGAGGGCTCGCGATAGCAGGCCATCTGGCTCTCAATGCTGAGTATATGCTCGCTGCTATAGCTCCGAGTTGGCACCTTTGCCTTCCTTAGGTCTCTCCTTGTTGATGACACGTCTCCAACAGCTTAGTTCTTTCGCAACATTCTTCGCAACTCTGGCTGATATCTTTCTGCGTATTCAGAGCCATCTCGACTCTTTCAGGCGTTCCTACTTGGTGACAGGGGTGCATGCAACCGAGTGGAATGAGTAAGCGAGGCACTATCATTGGCAGTTGCGGGTGCTGCATCTCTCGACTCAGCCACCACGTCGGAGGATACGGCACCAATAGCTCCTTCCTCCAGTCTGACAATAGAGGCTGAGCACAATTCCGATATCATCATGGCCTCAGCCGTCTCCTCCTCCTTCACTTGCTTGACAAGGCCCGACTTGAACCTTAGGCTTTTCCCTCCCTGACCCTGCTACTTTTTGTCGCTACGGCAAGCTAAACAACACCATGATCTTCGGCGGCCTTGAGATTGTCGCAGGCGGATACCTCATTCACCGGCATTACCGAAAGAAGAACGGAAAGGAGCAGCTTGAGGAAGAGGCTCAACAGCGACGCCATCACACATTTCCAGGTGCGAATCCTGCAAAGCAGAATGGCTGGAATACTCAGGCCCACCACCGCCCGCAACACCATCCGCCCTCCCAACAGCAGCAATCCGCGATACCACAGCAAAAGTACGCGTGCTATGCTCCAGTAGCGGCACAGCCTCGACCGCAGATATATCAGCCTCAATTCCAGCCCCAGGCTCCAGTTCAGCACCCTACCCAACCTCAATCGCGACCGCACGCGCCTCCCCATACGCAAAGCTTCAACATCCCACGGCGGCCTGTACCGCAGCGAAAACCTCAGATCATCATCGAGCCCTCTCTCCAACGCACCGACTCCTTTGCGACGATATCGCGCATGCCTATCGCGAACGGCTCGCGGCCACACGACGTACCCGAACAGGCTAGCCCTGCGATCGGTCTTTCACCTATACCACAACATGGCGTCTATGGGAACGCGGGGTTCTCGGTGTCCACACCGGCGTTTGGTGCTACGCCTACATCGCCAGGTTTGGTATACGAGATGGCCACGGGACACGAGAGTGGTGCTGGGCAGACCGTGGACGATAATTGGGAGACGTATGGCGGTCGTGCACATGCTGCAGCGCCGCACTACGCGCCGACTGTGTCTACTGAGCTCGGCGAACGCGATCCGCCACCGCCTTACATGCCTTGATGCAATCGCGATACACTTCAAGCCCAATTTCTCTTCTTTTCTACTTTCAGGCAGCCCTTGGTTATTGTATAATTTAATGACTCATCGAATACAAGTAATTCCTGGTAAAAGGGAACTCGTTTGCCATCTAGAGCTCTCGTGGCTTGAACTGGTACCAAAGTCCCAATCTTCTGTCTGGTGTCAACGAGCGGAGCCTGATGTGCAAAGCAGCGCTACTGCGCATACCGATCGCAGAGACACCCCGCTTCGTGATGTTGGCGCATCCCCTGATTGGGTGAACTTCGCCTCGAATGCTTTGGGTTAGCCGCAGGTGGTCAGATATCGCCTTCGTTCTTCAGCCTTCAGCCTTCCCTCTTCTTACCCCTCACTCACGCATCAGACACCGGTCTACTCAGCTTACAACGACGCTCGGCGTATACTTGATAACGAACAGGGCTGCTCCATCAACGCACGACTTTGACGCGCTGGGGGTCTTGAGCGGCTGCCTTCGGACGAGATGGAAGACTCGGCGGCGGATTTGTGTTCTCGCTGTGCCAGCATTCCGTGGGATCACTTTGAGCAGGAGAGTACATGGTTCTGGCGTGATGAGAAGCCGACTTTGGGCGATCTTCAGACCTCGTCCTGCCGGCTTTGTCGTCTCATCGCATACACTATCATGGCACAACCCGTACAAGACGCTCATCCCCAATCCACAGTGACTATAGATTGCGGCCAAGATCCCGAATTTGGAGATGACTGCCTAGGAATAGTGAAATTGTGGGCACAACCAGGAGGGCATGTTGGAGAGCTGATTCTCGTGACCGAGGCGTCTGTCAGACAGGACGCGACGGTCCGCCTCCCAGTAGTTTCAAAGCGCGTCAGTTTTGCTGTAATCAGGTCACACCTCGAAGCATGCAAAGCGTCACACCAGTCCTGCGAGCCGGAAAGATCGCCCCAGCTTCTGGATCTACGGGTCATCGATTGTATTGAGAACACCGTCATCGTGGCACCGATAGGCTGCTCGTTCGTCGCCCTTTCGTACGTATGGGGTGGACTATCTGCAGATAGATACGTCCTGGGATCGAAAATTGCGTTTCCGCCGACGATAGAAGATGCGGTAAAGTCCACCCGAGAACTTGGGTACGAGTATCTATGGGTCGACAGATATGTAAGACGACATGAATACACAATTGATCTGAACTGACAAATCAGTGCATCAATCAAGACGATCCATACGATAAAGAGATACAAGTTAGTCAGATGGGCCAAATCTATGCTAGTGCGCAATTAACCATTGTTGCTGCAGCGGGTGGAGATCCCTCATATGGCCTTGTGGGCATCAGCAGAGATCGCACAGTATTGTCAGCTCGAGAGCCAGTTGGAGGCTCCCGGCTGCTTTGTCTGTCTCCTAAAACTACTCAAGAATATATTGCACATTCCCCGTGGTTCTCAAGGGCTTGGACATTACAAGAAGGATATCTCTCGAAGAGACTTCTGTGCTTCACAGAGCGCGAAGCGGTCATCACTTGCAAGTCTTGCTCTTGGATCCCTGAATCTACACCGAACCCTTGGGAGCAGCATTATGACCCTAGAAGAGACGCCGACGAGGAGCATGTCCAAACGGCATTGAGTTCGCAAGTTGCAAGTCTGCATGATGCCACCAACATCATGAGCACATACTCGAGACGGGTGCGAGGGCATGAATCCGACATGCTAAACGCTATTGTCGGTATTTTGAACGTTTTGAAGAATGGTCGTTCACCGATCTATCATATCTGGGGGGTCCCTTTCACCATTACCCGGCAACTGGACGCTACTCACAGTGCCGATAGTACCATATCGATTTGTCTAAACTGGTGCCGTGTCGGGAGCGCCCGTCGTCTTCCTGAGTTCCCGAGCTGGTCAACCCTGGGATGGATAGGACCATTCGAATATTGCCTCACACCAGAAGTCACATCCTATTTCATGATCAAGTATTGGTCGGGAGAAAGATATCAAGAACTCGACAAAGGCGCCTGTGATCTAAATTATACATTATGTCGAGGTGTTACTCATCAATCTCAATATCTAGAGATTACGACGGATGTCGTACAACTCGAGCCTCACCGTTGGTGCCGCAACGACAATATTTGTTACTTCCTCCAGCCTACTTTCATCAGACAACAGGAGGGCAAGGATCAGGAGGATTGGCATGACAGAGACGGGCATATTCCATTCATCCCGCTGTATTTGGAGGATGAGACGATTTTCGATGCCACGTTACCCGTTGTGTGCGCTACTACAACGCGTCCTGATATCGGTTCTGATTCTTGGAGGTCTATCCGGGCCAAATATGTGTTGCTCATTTTCCAGCAGAAAGAAAAGTCCTACGAGCGAATCGGTGCTTGGGAGTCAAACGTGTTTACCATGGACATGAAAGGAGAGTATACATACGACCCTGACCCTGACCTCTGGGAGTTCGTCCCACCCGGAGAGCCAGGTGCCTGGGATCAAGTCGCAGAGAGACGTACCTTTCTTCTTGGCTAGACAGCTTCGCACACAGTTTTGCGCTTCGGAATATACTTCTTACCGTGTTACAATCTTCTCGCGAACTTGATGCTTCTTCGATCATTAGCGCGCTTGTGACCGTGGTGGCTATGCAACATCATCAGTGTTGCTCAGCCTTGTCCGGATTGGGTAAAGCGGCAGATGGCCTGGGGCGTCATTTCCCGGCTTGAGCTGCTGCTGCCTGCCAGCCTTCCCCACCAACTTTTCTCTCGATATATCCTGCTTCGCCTGCAGAATACGTTATTGCTGGGTTTGCTACCCTTCACGACATTTTTGTCGTGAGACTTAGGACTGAGTCCTCCGCTCATGCCTTGCACCTCATCGTTCCGAGCGAAAGATTTTCATCTGCCGCAACGCGAAATTCAACACCCTCACCTACTTCGACATCGATAGTATCGCCATGCAAAACGATACCAAACGCCTATCAGTCGATAAGGACACTCACACATGCGAGCGTTGTGCGCCTGTCAACTTCCAGAACCTCGCAAACATACCCCAGGGTCCTCATGAACTTTTGTTCAGGATTGATGATCTGTCCCAACCCTTGAAAGATCCATACTGCCCTACTTGTCAGATCCTGCAAACCGCGGTAGATGTACATCGCTCGCAATATACATCTGCTCACGTTTACTGGAAACGCGCTATGCATGCCCAAGGCTTCATGGGAACACTTGAATTCTCCTACTTCAAGGGAAATACTGGCGAACTTTTGATGCCTCTACTAACTGTATATGATAACACGGCTGTTCCAAGGACACCTAAAAGACAGCATCCATCCAAACGTGTCGATTTCGAACAGGCCAAGACATGGATTGATGCGTGCAAAGAATCGCATCCGGATTGCACTGCCCGCTCTTCAAAAATGCTTAAGGGCCTTCGTGTGATCGATTGTGTCACTAGGAGCGTGATCCCAGCCCCACAAGATTCTGTCTACGTTGCTCTCTCGTATGTTTGGGGAATGTCAGGAACCTACGAGGCTCCAGGCTCTTCTGCGCTTCTAGACCAATTGCCACTTACTGTCGACAACAGTGTCGATGCCACTCTCAGGCTGGGGTATCGATATCTGTGGGTGGACAGATACGTACGTTGATCGGATGCTGTCTTCGCTAGACCGCGGCTGACGTGGTACCTAGTGCATCGATCAAACGAGCGCTGTAGACAAGCATGATCAAATAAACCAGATGGGTGATATATACTCTGCGGCAGAACTCACGCTCATCGCGGCAGCGGGAGAAAACTCGGAGTACGGCCTGCCTGGTGTTGTATGCGACCGCAAGCACTTTGGACACGATGTCACGATCGGGCGTCTACGATCTGTTACCACCTACCAATGGGATTTGAAGGAAATAGACCATTCGGTCTGGTCTTCACGTGCATGGACGTTTCAGGAAGGCTACATGTCAAGACGCAGGCTATACTTCACAGATACTCGTCTCATCTACGTATGTGATAATGAGAATGGGGTGTATTGCGACGCCGAGACAGGTTCCAGATCCAGATGGGCTTACCTGGGAGCCCTTTCTAGCTCTCTTCCCGATGGAGGACGGACAGTGGACCTTGTCGATGACATTCTCAGAGAATATACGCGCCGCAAGTTGACTTTCGACTCGGACGCACTGAACGGCATAGTGGGCGTCTTGAACACGCTTAGCAGAGCAGAGAGACCTATCTTCCACACATGGGGGGCCACCTTTGGCGGATCACCCTTAGTCATCGCGCTACATTGGTGTCACTTCAGGCCATGTCATCGGCGAAATGCTGTACCTAGCTGGTCTCCTTTAGGCTGGGAAGGTGTTGTCGGCTACCATAGCTCGGCGCCCGTGATCTCGCCAGCTTTCCAAGTCAACGTCTGGGACCATAGCGGCTTCATCCAGCTATCTAAAGTTGAACAAGGTCTACAGCAGCAAAGAGATGCGGAAAGTTTAGAGAGGTCGCGCTACCTTCAGATTACGGCAAAGCTCGGTTGGGTCGAAGCTCGCTATCTCTTCGCAAGCGAATTTCTTTCGACCGATGGGCTGATCCCCATAGCCAGGAGACGAACTCAAAAGGTTGATACACCGCTTCCAGGATTCTATGTAAGAGTTTGGGATGATGATGATACTGTAGAGATGTATGCAAGGAATCCACCACACTGGGATCTGGAGCCAGATCCTTCTTCTGGGACAATCCGAGTTCTCTGTGCGATAATTCCGCAAGGTCACCTTGGGGGTCATACCGTCGATGATGCTCGAATCATGGTTGTAATCATGCTCCGAAATCATGGAGCTCATTACGAACGGATTGGTTATTTCAGATATCCGCACGTTCGTTTGGGAAAAGGATTGATTTCCAGGGACCAAGAGGGGACTTTTGAAGTGAGGGATAGCGGGAGGATGTCCATTTTCTACACAGATGAGCAGCTTTCCAGGGATTTCAACGACCCAGAGATGCAAACCTTTCTACTCGGCTAGGCCGAGTGCACCTGGGGATGTCTATATCAATGTAAGCAAGGGATCAAATTCCTGCGCGGACACTTCGTCCTTACGATAAAGGGTCTGGCGACGAAACTGGTGCATATCACTAATTAGAAGCAATAGATACAATTTTAGCGCAGCCGTGATCGCCAAATACCATATATCTTACGTACACCAATTACAATAACACAAAAACCCGCCGCACCACACGCCCAAAACTTGACAAGAAGACATGGCATCTCAATCATGAAGATAACCGCACTCAATCACTCAAGTAATCCCCCAATAATCCCCCACCCTCCACCTAACCGCCCACTCCTTGACCGCCTCAAAATCCCTACAAACCCTCTCCGTCCCCCACCCCTTGGTCGCAACCCCCAACACCCCATCTTCATCAACCTCTTCCTTTGTGTCTTCCAGATTGGTATCCGCAGCGCAAATAAGAGCCTGGCGCAGGTACTCGAAGCAATGCTGGATATGATCGGGATCGTCGTGTTCTTCGCCGGAGCTGAGGAGGGCTTCTAGAAAGGGGTTTGGTGTGAAAGTGGGGGTGGAGGGGTGCTCGTGGCTAGTGGAGGTGGTTTCGATTTTTATGTGAGGCGGGCTTAGTGGTGAACGTTGGGATTCGTGGTGTTGGTGTTTGGAGAGGAGGTAGGACTTTTTGTAGTACATTTGTCGGAGGCCGTGCTGAACGGAGTTAGCGGGGTGTCTTGCTGCGATAAGGGAGAGTGAGGGCTTACTAGACAGTGCAGCTCATGGAAGACAGACATGGATTTAATCTCTTTCGCTAGCTTGGGATGTTGGACGAACGCTCGTCCTTTCGGTATCAGGCTTTTCCACATCTTCTCCGTCTCAGCGCTAGGTTCACCGGCGAAACTCTCATTGAGTGACCAGACGACCTTTTCGATCCTGCGGTGTGGACTGCCATACGGAGCTGATGATTGGTCAGTATTGCGACACATTCCGAGCCAACAGACCGGTCTGGCGGACAAGGAATCGATAGGAAACTCGGGAAAGCTTACTAAGGTATCCATCGATATCGCGTTCCATACTGAGCAGTCTGCTGAAGCCGAGGCCGATTGAAAGGCCGAGAAATGCGACAAAGATGTACCCGCATACGTGCATGAGACAGGAACGAAGCGACCGACGAGGTCCTCTGCTGAGCGAGAGCCCTTTGTCGTCATCGCATTCCTCTCGAAGTGTAGAGCTTGGAGAGATGCATGCGTCGCTTTCGCCATCGGTGGCGCCATGCGACAGACGTTGGTACGACGAGATCTTCTTTGTAAAGGGATTGAGGTTCGGCATTACGGCAACTTGCCAATACTCTTGACATGCAGTGTGGAGCAGACAAGAATTCTTCGGAGAATTCACTCGATATTTACATATCAGACGAATATATTAATTCTATTCGTGATGTTGGGGAATGTATTCAGAGCCTAAACGGGTAAGCCCTGGGACACGGGAAGGATCAGCGTAGATTGGGCGACCGGTGGGGAAAGCAGTAAAGACAAGTTGATTTGGTACATGATTAAGCGCTAGACCATTAATTCTCCGCGCTGGGCGCCATGACGCTGCCGTCACCAAGGGGTATCATACAATTTCTCGCCATTCGTAGGGACATCTGAAACTCAACGCCACCGTACCAGCCATGTCCAAGGCCTAGACCACCAACAGTTGGATCGTCGTAGGTTGTAGAGATAGGGTTCGCGGAAGAGAGGCTAATTCAGCTTCTTGTTGCCGACCGTAACCTGTTTGCCCTGGCTGCGCTGGTATTTGAGGAAGCCGAAGACTGCGGCGGCGACGACGCCCAGCATAAGGACGTTACCTATAGTGTTGTTAGTTTCCATATCGACCGAGTGCGCGAGTCAAATGGCGTCAGCCAACTCACCGAGTACGAAGCTAACGATACCGCCAGCAAGGTCCACGAGACCACGGAAGAAGTTAACCACGAGGTCGATCATCTCCAACACGAAGTTGAGAGCGAACTGGACCGTCTTCTGGACTAGCGCGCCGGCAGTGGTGATGAAGGACCAGACGAGCTCGACCATGGACGAGACGAGATCGCTGAGGGCATTGACGATGGAAGACATGTTGGTTCGGTTGGGCTTGTGAGTAATGGCGGGCGAGTGGTGTGGTATTACAGGTCTGAGGTGGAGTAGTTGATGGGAATAGTGGGGTGGTGGAGTGTAAGAGAGAAAGCTGTATTATCTGCCAGATATGCAGTGTTTGGTCCTGTGCGACAGTGCGACAGTGCGGCAAGGCGCGACTTCCGTTAAGACAGATTGATTGCTGCCAAAACACGAGGATGACGCGGGGCCTACGTTGACACAGGCAGCACTTCCTGTTTCACATAGCTGCTGCCGTGGATGTGTAGGCCTGCATCCTGCCCGCTTTCCATGGGAAGCCTGGTTGGCTATTCGGGTGAATAGCCGTTGTTGTGGTGAGATGTGACGTCACGGGTGTAACGTGGGTGAACGCCTGTTTGTAGCCAACGACAGGGGAGCATGACGAATCAGATAATGACAGAGAAGGAGCGAGGCTGATTGGAGGAAGGAGAGAAACAGCGAGTCGAAGAAATCATGAAGGCTCGGTTAAGCTTGGAGAGGTTGGTAGACTGCGAGGAAGATCCATGCCTTGGCTAGTCGCGATGGTCTAGAACACGTGCCTGACAATCTCATGAAGTAAGGCTACCTGGCCTTGAAGAAGAAAGATGTTGCGACAAGGCTGTTCATATTGAGGTCCGTGTTGTTGTTGGAGAGTTCGTCGGCGCTTTTGGGGAGGGTGCAGCCCTGCTTGCGTCATGGCGGCTCGGCTCAAAGCGGAACCTTCGTCGCACCGTGACTTCCTTCGTATCACGGCATCGCGACACAATGTCAGGCACACTCGACAAGCTCCTAGCAAAGGGCAAGGCGAAGCTCTCAGAGTTCACTGGGCAGCCTTCCGGGGGCCATCACCAGCAAGGCCACCCGAACCAAGGCTATCCGGGCCAACAGGGCTATCCGGGCCAGCAGCCTCCCCCGGGCTACCAACAACCCGCTCCAGGCTATCAGCAGCCACCTCAGGGCTACCAGCAGCCACCCCAAGGCTATCCCGCGCCAAATCCAGGACAGTACTCGGGCAGCCAGTATCCTCCGCAATTCCCTCCCCAGAACCAGCAATGGGGGCAGCAGAACCAGCAGCAGAATCAATGGGGCGCACCCCCTCAGCAGCAATGGGGCCCGCCGCCTCCGCAACAGCAGCCCCTCGCACCGCCCGTTCCCCAGGGTAGCAAGCCCCAATCTCCAGCACCTGGCGGCCCCCCGCCTATTCCTCAGAACCGACCGAACTCTGCGCAGCCTCCGCCGCCCCAGAACCTTCCTCCACCACAGGGCCAGAGCGTGTACTGGAAGCCGTCCTTCGACATCAAGACACCCGTGTCGCAGAACTTCCGGCACGAGATCGGCGACCATGGCTGGGGCAACAACGAGAAGCAGATGTATACGGATAAGCCCCAGAATTCGTTCCATCACGACAACCGCCTGATCGTGCGCGCCCTCGTACAAAACGGCAGCTACACCTCTGCGCGTTTGACCTCACACCAGACGCTATCGCGACCGCGCGGATACCTGACAGCGACCTGTCTGCCTCCGTCTGCACCAGGCATATGGCCTGCATACTGGATGCTGCCCGCAGACCCGTTCAAATGGCCGACTGACGGCGAGGTCGACCTTGCCGAGAGCTGGAACGGCGAGACAGAGAACCACTCGTGCCTACATTGGGGCTCCTACACCGGCGAGGATGCACAGAAGCATCGCGTCGTTAAGACCTCCCTTCCAGACCTGGCACGCCAACCACACACCTACGGCTTCGCTTGGATCGAAGAAGAGGGCATACCCGGATGGAGAGGGCGCATGATCTGGTACATCGACAACTACCCAGTTATGAAGGGTTGTATTCCAGAGGGCACACGCCGCATGGAAGACTTTAGGATTCTCATCAACATCGCCATGGGCGGGACCGTAAACCAGGGAAAGCTGCCTGCTGAAGGGTATTACGACTTCGTCATTAGCGATCTCAAGATGTGCGAGGAACCCCATGGCGGATGGCAACAATTCGAACATGCGTGGAACAGCACGCCTGAAGGCAAGGCAATGTAGCAAGGCTTGGAAGCAGCTACCTAGCATATCACCTTTGGGTCTCTGCCCAATATCACTCCGTTATCTGTCACCTTTCTGTTCTTTCACCTTCCCAAAAATGCCCGCCTGTGCACAAGTCGGAATCACGGATTAGGCCGTCGAGGGAAGTCCTAGTCGAATCTAACTAGTTTTTAGAGAGAGAAGGAAGCGCTCTGGCGATTTGCAGAAGCACTGATCTTTTGATATGGCCAGCTACTCCTTCCACGAGTATAACTGCAGGCCGGGTTCATCACATTAACCAGTAGCCCCACCACCTTATTGTCAACTCGATAGCCATAACACGAAGCAGCTCCACTACAGTGCTCAGCAAGCATGACGGCCAACAAGGACGTGGCTTCATTGACTACTTCTCGCCCAAGTAGCTTTATGGACCTCCCTGGCGGTGAGCATCATTCACCTTATTGCTCTATCAGTTAGTGCTAATTTGGCTTCAGAGCTACGGAACAACGTCTACTTGTTTTGCAAGAACGAAGGCATCGTGGACATGAAACGTCCCCAAGACAGCCACACTGGCCTACGGATCGATCGCACCCGCCATCAATTCTTAGGCCTCACTCAGGTCTCGAGGACGCTTCGAAGCGAGTTTGGGGCTTTGTACCGCGAACAACTTCAACTCCGGGTGGACGCACGACACATCTACGAATACCTCGCAATGGTCATTCTGGCATACAGACGATGGGAGGGAGGCGTCAAGACCGTTGTATGCCCGATCTTTGCCAACATCATCCTCGATCTTGGCCCCGGGGTCAATGATCGAAACGATTGCTATTTGGATATCCTCCCGCTGCTGCTAATACGCTCCATGAAACCATCTTTCAAATGTGAGTTCGACTTCTCCACAGAGGTTGACACTACCCACGTTCCAACCGGCCCTCGTCAACCCTGCAGCCAGCTTGTATCAGAAGTATACGGGTCGCTACTCGTACAGGATCTGAACAGTATTCTCAGTGCGCCAAAGACATTAGCAACGGTCCGACCCGAAAATAATAATGTGGATGCCGCGATCCTTTACCTCAAAACTCTGGGTGTGCGAGACCTCAGATTCTATGGAGGCGCTTTAGCAGTAGTCTCGACACCATTTCTCGATCTCTGGCTTACGGCAGACCCTCCCTGGGGCTACAAGCGCGGCACCATCATTCACTCAGCGGGCCTCGAAGCGATGGAATTTCTCGAGAATGCTGGCTTGGCCGATGTCCGCATACTGGACGTCCGGACGAATTGTTGCAAGCCGGAGGATTGGTATGGATGGCTGCATCCTGGAGCGCCCAGATGAGGCACCCAGCGCTAGATCCGTGCTAGCCGAATGGGCTCTAGCGCTTCTCTGTCTGTTTGTTGCAACCTAGGTACTTTACTTTCCTGCATTTTCACCTCCTACCTAAATCAAATGTAAACCGGAGCCAGTAATCGTCTTTTGCATTTGCAGTCGATACCAAATTTGTTCCATCGCTTCAACGCCATCACAATGTCCACTTCGCCGCTCCTGTCGCTGCCTGGCGAAATTCGCAACCGCATCTACGAATACTGCGTCGAACCAAAGGCTATGCAATTGCCACGAATGCCCAAACAACCAGAGAAGCCTTACGAACATGCTCGCTTCGGACTGTACGGCGGCCTTCGCAACGTGTGCAGGCAGATACGTGCAGAATTCGGGTCAATGTACATGGCCAAGACGGTCCTTGTCATCCACCAGGTCACCGCGCACAAGTTCTTCTATTCCTTCTATCCTGGACTGAGGAAACAAAATGGACTTGGAAACGGACTGCTACAGCCGGGCCGCTCGACCGACGAGCTTCCTGTGTCGACTGGCATTCCTGGCGTACAAGGCAACATTCGGATTATCACATACTACGGGCTCCGATACGACGCGAGACTACTCGTACGTCTTTGCGCAAAGTACCCCTCCGTCAAGGTCGCTTTCACAGATGCTAGCGCATGTCTTGATCTTGCGTCCTCCGTCGACGACTTCTTCGCTCACATCTCGTCCGGCGCTTTTCGTCCGCACCTGGAGCTTGTGTTTCAAAGGATCGAGATTACCTGCAGCACCGTGCCTGAGATATGTTTCACCTTCTATTCGAGGGAGATAATGGAAGAAGCAATGAAGCGGGTTGGAGAGGTGGACTCACGGCAGGCTTTGATTGAGATGGGTGCGCCGCCCATGGATGCGTTTGCCATACTTTTCACGGATGCTACGAGCGTGTATAAGCACTCCGCACCGCAGGCTTGAGGCAGACATTGTTTTACGTCTAGTGCCCTCGTATTGGCGTCTAATATTCTCCGGGTCGCATATAGGTTGGCAGTTTGTGCCGTGTTCCTTGCGAGATTCCAATCTCGCAAAGGGACGTGGTTTCTTAGAAGAACTTACCAACTTCCCAAAGCGTCAAGCGCGTTTGCTCGTTGATTACGTATCTCACGTGAAGGTGAAGCCCCGCACCCGTGGACCCCACAGTACATGCAGGTACCCGATAACACGCGCTACCTTATTGCTTGGCAGCCATACCATGGTTCACCTGGTCAGGCGCTTCCCTCTATTTTCACTTCACCACAGACTCTTCTCACGGACAACACAAGCTCGTAGATGGATCACCTACACCTGTACGTCGCCCCTCGCACTCAGCCATGCGGGACTAACTTTGACAGCAGCAACTCAGAAATCGACGGGGAGTATCCGCTCATGGCCTCTGTAGAAGTGCAGATGCGGGGTGTTACCATGAGCGTATCAAACAGTCGCTTTTTGAACCTTCCAGGTGGTGTGTACGTCCTTCCAACTACCCAGAACTTGGCTAATACAGTACCTACAGAACTACGCAATAAGATATACAGCTTCTGCATCGATGCAGACCCCGTTCCACTGCGTCTCCGTCACGATGACCCGATCAAACCGGTAGGAGGATGGCGCTGCTTTACACAGACGTGTCGACAAATCCGAAAAGAGTTCCATATTATCTACATGACTGAAACTGCGTTCCGCCTAGAATCCACTTACCACTACGCCCGATACATCCGCGATTTCTATCCGCCTAGCGACGAGGCCACGATGCTGCGCTACCGCGGCCACATCATCAGTGTAGTTGGGCATAGCCGCGATGAAGATATGGAGGTGGACGAGTTCTACGATGCCGACATCGCCCGCGTCGTCTCGCTTGTCGCGCGCTCACCAAAGGTTCGCTTCACCTTTGAGCTTCAGAAGGATCTAAAGAGATACTCCATCGCGGCAAAGTGCATCGCACAGGTCAACAGTATGCTCTCGATATTCGCTGATTCGTCCAACTCAAAGTGGCGCGACATGGGCAAGTCGATCAAAGAGATGAGACTGAGGGTTCAATTTTCCGACTCTGCACTCCGAATCACCATGGAGCACGACATGGCTAGAAAGTGGAAGACTGCGGTTCATGAGATGTGGAATGAAGTAGCTCAGCCCACGCGTGGCATACGTGAATTTAGGCTCTCATGGCCGGACCCGAACCCGCAGGAGCGTTCATATGGGTATCGACACAAGTTTTGGTTCAGCGACGATGACGATAAGACCAAAAGTTATATTTGGCATTCGTGAGTAGTATGCAGAGGGGGATGGGGATGGGTGATACTTACACGCTAGCTTTGGTTGATAGCTGAGACATGCGCCCAGGCAGCCTGGCGTCGTCTTTGGAACCTATGACAAGGTGTCCTGGATTATCACCCAGTGTTTCATCTTTCACAATGCAAGGGGTTATACTACGACGTCCTGTGTGGTCTGAGGTCGGGTGCGTCGACATGGAAGTAGACGCACTCAGTGCCACGACCTTTCGAAATAGATAGCACTTTACAATATACCTCTACACTCCCGATCTCATGTCCATCTCGACAAATACTTCGTCGGCCGGAGTGGCCAAACATTCTTACAACGCCCCTCTATCGAAGCATGAACATCCAGCCCCTTTCTCTTCATCCAACCCATACTTTCCGCAAACTTATCAACAAATCCCTCGTCGCGAACCATCACCTCGGGAACAATAACCTCGCTCGTAAGCCTCCCAGGTGCCTTCCCACTCTTAAACACGACCACAACCCTCACTATAGTCACGCCGTAGTCAAGATTCCCTCTTCCAGCATGAATCACAACTTCCGCGACATCTCCACTTCCAATGCAAGCCACCCAACGTGCATCATCAAAGCCCAATATAGAATCCAGCTGCACCTTCATCGTTGTAGGCTGCTTAAGATAGCTATGACAGGGCCTAAACGCTATCGACGCTCTTCCAGTCGGATAACTACAATGCCGAATCCGCAGCAAAGGCAGTACATCCAGTCTCAATCGCTCTACCAACGGATCTTCGATAACCAGATCAATGCGACTAGGCACGTGTTCTAGTGGCCTGGAAGGCCCGTAGACGAAGTCAACGTAGCGGAGCCAGGGCTTGATGCTGATAGTGAGCTCTTGTTGGCGGAGAGCTAAAGGTCGGTATTCTTTACGCATTTGCCGGCATACTTGGCTTGGCTTCATCATGCGGAACCAGGCGGATGTGCTGTGGCTCCATGAGCTGTAGAGGACGGGGGATTTGAAGAGTTCGATGGGGCGGTGTTGGGATAGTAGCACGTATTTGTAGATTTGGTTGCGGAGTTCTGGGGTGTGTTAGCTATGTAACTGAACACGAGTTTGTGGGGAAGCGCACCAGCTGGCAGCAGTAAGAGCGGCGAGGCAATGCTCTCTACATTTGTAGTCTCAGTAGAGGTTTTTGGTACATGCCGTCGCTTCTTCATCTTCCTGAACATGTGTAGCAGTTGGCCGTGAATACTCCTTGGCGACGAATGATTGGAGTCGATGGTATCTGGCATTGCGAGGTTCACGGGGTGATCTTTTGATGACATTTCGAATGATTACAGGCGAGAGATACTACATAGCAAGCTGAGCCAGGGTGATGACTCCTCGTAGTTCGTATAGCACACCGAGGCGCAGTTGTGGGGCTAGAGTAAGCGCTGTCCCCAATCGAGCGGACATGCAAGTGCATGGTTAAGCGAAAATCCGGCCATCGACTCCCAAAAGTATCAGGATCACGATTTTGAAGTCCTTGGTTTATTTCTGTTGCAACGATGAATGTAAACGGTGAAGAGGAACGGTGAATGCAAACGTTGTAGGCGACCTAGGTAGGTGACGTCACAGCAAACGCGAGACCCTGAATGTTTACGGTACGTATTTCGCATCCAAAAGAACAACAGCAAAAGCTTCCAACACCATCCGCTTAGCGTCTATCACCATGGATCGCTACACGCCCGAGCTCTCGATGCTTCGCCTGAAGCGACGCCGAGACGACGACGTCCTGTCCAGCAGTCGCCTTCCGCGAGCGAAGAAGGTCGCGTATACTCCAACAGGTATTTTCCACTTTATGCGTCTCTCAGCAGGTCAGTATATATATATCGGAATGTCGCAAAGCGGAAGACTGACATTCATCCAGAGCTCCGCAATCAAATCTACGAGTACGCTGTCGCAGAGGTACCCTCTCAGCTACTCACACCAGTCCATGGACCTCGTGATCACGGCGCCGCAGGCATCGCGCTGACACAAGTCTCCCGCCAAGTAACTTATCATGTGAGACGGATACGAGACATGTACTGATCTAGCATGTCCACGTGTTAGGTACGTTCCGAGTACCGACCAATGTGGCTTGAACGCGCCGAGTTCGTCATTGATTGGCACTCTGTCCACGCATTCCTCGAGAGCTTCTACCCGAACGAAGAAGAGTATGGAAGCGGTCCCAAGAATCTCATCATCCAGTATGAGACGGCTTTCGACTGCACGCTCGATCGACCAACGGAGATCATCCATCTAGTGCGATTGGGCTTGGCCTTCAAGGGACTAGAAGTACGCATTATCCATTTCGATGATTGTGCTCCTGCCGGAGTCTCCATCACCAAGCTGGTACAGTATGGTGGTTTTACACGTCTCGAAACTGAAGACACTGCGCTAGTCAAGGAAGCGAAGCGGAAGTGGCGCGTTGCTGTCCAGGAGTACGAGGTGGAGAGTGTAGCCATCACTATGCAATATCCGGAAGAAGCCGTGGATGTTCAAGTTAAGTTCAGCGAGCAGCTCGCCTCAACGACGGGTACTACCGATCTTGACGGCCTATGGGACGAGATCATGGTATGAAAGGCTCTCCACCAGTATGATGCAGGCACCTCATACAAGGAAAAGTTGAACAGGTCTGTAGACTACATCAAGACAAAATTCTGCAAAGTGGGTAATCCAACGTCAACGTAGGCTCCAGGGTGTTCAGTTTTTTCCTAGGTTGGCGTGGAGGTGAGGAATAGGGCCCCTCCGCACGGGAAGAAAGAAGTAGAACGTAGCCAGGAAGTCGACATTGCCTTTCGGTTCTGTTGATTCTGATCTGTAAATTAACGTAGCCTACGGTGCACATACTCAATTCTACTTTCCAAGGTTTCGTCTGAGGTGCGCGCGTGGCAGGTGGGGCCGCGGGCAATGGACGTTTTGGGTTAGCGCGGGATTATTTGCCTAATCGAACACGAAAGCTCCAGGCACGCCGGTAGGCTCGTCGACTCCTACATGCTCCACGTCGATGAAGGTTTTGAATACGTGATAGCAACACCTTCGCCAATTCATAGATCAGGTTATCGTGTCCTATACCAGCGCTGTTGGCGACGCGCTCGCAGCCATGCGACTCCACGATGCTCCAATCACCTCCGGGTCGACCAATGGACACCACTTCCGCTTCTTAGACCTCGCTGCAGGTATGTTATGAGCACTTCTTCATCTAATGAACGACTTTCACTGACTTCACGCCTCAGAACTTCGGAACCGCATCTATGAATACGCTGCCGAGGCACCGCCGCGCAACATCATACCCAAGCCTGGCAACCCACCCACCATCAGTCTCACTCAAGTCTGCCGACAAATTCGCGATGAATTCAGGAAGATCTACATGCAAAACCTCCCCTTCACAGTCAGAGGCAAGGACATCAAGGGTTTCACGAACGCGTTCTTTGCGTCGGGCCATACGAACCAGCGGGTACTCGATGGGCAACGCCCCACGCGCGTCATTTACCTTTATCCGCCTTTGAGGAATGTGGACATATTACCTCTCCTGGAAGTTAAGATAGCGTTCCCGCAAACCGAGATCACCGTCATCCCCGATCCTGCAGATATCGAAGAGCATTTCTATCCCCCGTACGTTTGTGAGCTCATAACGCACATCCTCGAAAATACGTCGCCTGCATTAAGACACGACGTCCAAGCATCCAAGATCTCTGAAATCTGCTGTCATGAAGTTTGTAGATCCTACTTGTGGTACAAGCCGGGGCATGTACCCCACGGTGTGGATATGACATTGGACCGGGAAGGGCAAGCTTACTTAGATCAGATGAGAGAGCTCTACAACATGACAGGTTTTGAAGACTGGTCTGGGGGTTATCATGACGTTGCATTTGAAGACACAGATGTGCGCAATTTCACCAATTCGAGCCGGAAGATGTAGAGAAAGAATAGAGTCAGCGAGTGATCAGATTGGGCGTCGATATCTCACGCTAGCTTGCGGTCACACATTGTAGCATCATCTTCAAAGACTTCTACAGATTTAAAGTACTTGTATAGATAGTATCTAAAGCATACAGATCACGTAGCTTGCGGCTTTCTTCGCAAATCATGTACTTGGGCGTATTTCACTCTTAATCACGTGGAAACACGTGAATGTGGATCGCATTACCTAGGTAGGCGACTACCTAGTTCGCGCAACGCTAACAAGGGTCACTCTACCGTTGTATCTTCGCATCCAACCGACTGCATCATCTCTCCACTACGTTCTCACAATATACACCCCCGGCACAGCTTCAGTCCCCTCCCAAAATGGCCCACGACCCTGTCAGCAGGCGCGACCGCGGAGATCACTTTCGTTTCCTGGATCTACCAGCAGGTAGGCGCGAACCTCTCCAGGCAGAATCTCAGGGCTAACATGTGTGTAATAGAGTTGCGCAATCGTATCTATGACTTCGCTGCTGAGACCGAAGCCAACCAACCTCGCTGCGTACTGCCATGTCTTGCGCTTGCGCAGAGCTGTCAACAGCTTCGTACCGAGTATCGATCTATCTGTCTGAAGCGAGACATCGTCATCGATTGGAAGGCGGTTCCCGGTTACATGCGCACCTTCTTCCCCACCGTCAACGGCAAGATCGAGAATGTTGAGCTTGCACCAGCGAACATGACCATAGTCACTCCATGGCGCGGCAAGGCGGAGGATACGGGTGATGAGCTTGACTTACTACCGTTGGTCAAATTTGGCCTCTGTAGACCAAACTTCGCCTGTCACTTCATCCACGACACGAAAATCCTGGAACGTGCCGAGAAAGAGGCAGATACAAATCCACATAGTGATGGACGTAATTTCAGAGGCTACATCAATGAAGACACCGAGGCTCTAGAAGGGATGATGCGCAGTCGTAACCCAAATTGGCTGTCCGATATCGAAACCGGTGTTATTACCAAGCTCGTTGCTTTCAATCTCGGCGTTAGCGATCCGCCGCAAGCAACGTTCTACATGAAACCGTCGTCATCCGCCTGGAAAATGTATGATGAAAGCAACGAAGAAAACATGTTCATGGAGTTCTACTTCGAACGTATCGGTGTCGATGAAGTTTGGGGAGTCGTCAGAGAATTTGAGAGGTTTCCTGAAATAAAGTTTGAGTGATCAGAGGCTTCGACATGAGAGTTCACTTAGGCGGTTTGGTATCAGTTAGGAGTGCAAGAATGCACACCATCATGGTTGCTGCTATGCAGATGTCAGAGTCGTCTGCTCCAAGATATCTCAAATTGTACTAGCATTGGTTTGTCCAAAATCTTTGTCTAGTTCAACTACGCCTACACGTCGGACAAGGAAGGAATTAATCACGGTGACAGTTGCGCTGCATTACCCGCTACTTAGGCAGTGTAACATTAAAAGTTTAAACAATCCCATAGCAATTCAACCCTCTAGTCTATCTAACACTTTTCTATTTGGTAGGTGTTAAGACCTTTCATTTGATCGAGTGCACGCGCAACGCAGCCTCCGATGTCGTTTGCTCTCACCACGGACCACCACGCTGATGACTGCCCCCAACTTGCCGACTCTCCTTCTTTCTAACCCCGCAATCTCATCTACTGGATAACTACCGGACCCTGCTAAGAAACTCGAATCAATATCTACAGCATTGTCGCTAGTCAACATGAGAACGCGACGCTCACTCCCCGAGCCCTTCCGCTTCCTCGACCTGCCTGCAGGTGAGTTCATTAGATCGCAAAGCCTATCGCAATAACACTGACGTCATTGCAGAACTTCGCAACTCCGTCTATGAGTTCCTGACTGCCGAATCCGAAGGCTGCGTCCGGCGATTCGCTCTAAAAACGAAATCACCTTCGCTCGGTGCTAGCTCTACTCCCGCTTCAATATCTTCACTCGCACACGTGTGTCAAAAGTTGCGTAAAGAGTTCCTCTCGCACCTCTTTGCCACGTTGGAAGTCGGTCTAGACTGGTTGGATGTTGAGTACTTCTGTCACACGTGGCGGTCCACCCGCCCGCCGAAGTCGATCACCGTATACATTGACGAACACATCTGCAATGAGCCTCCCATTCCAAAGCCGCAATTTGGATGTGGGTCCTGGACCGCTGAGGAGATTGCTGCTGAAACGGCGGATATATTGCAAGGCATTATCCACGTGCGCCGACCGCGCCGAGTGCTACATCCGTCGCTCAACCTCCTTCCGCTACTGCAACTGCGACTCCTGCGTAGAGACTTCATCTGCTGGTTCGTACTAGATCCGAAGGTCGACTGGAATGCTGTGAAAGAGAAGTATAACAGCGAGGACACACTGACTGACGAGCGCGTCGCTACAGCCGTCCAGGACCTCGCGCAGTTGATGGTCTTCGGTAATGAGCCTTGGACGCAGTGCATGGAGAGGAAGCTCGATGAGGTTCTACTTCACCCATGGTCAGACTGGACAGATCTACAGATCGAACTCGTGTTCAAGGAGCAACCAAACGAATTCAAGACCCTGAGCAGCAAGACACGACGCTGTTATTTGCCTGATCTGCGTGGGGCAGGACTGCGAGAGTTCTACGCGACAACCGGCCTGACATTCAACATGAGCATGTCGTCTTCTTCTCCAAAGCCAGACTGGGAAGAGAGTCCTCGATTACGCTAGGGGCCATAGAAGCCATTATGCCGCTATACCCCACTCCATTCTGTTCCCTACCTTCCCACCACCGACCCACCACCAAACCCAAACGTAACATCCCTCCTCAAAACCACCATCTCAAAAGTCGTCTTGCAGCTCCAAGTCCCCGGTCCCCACGTCTTCTTCCGCACCTCCTCATACCCTCTCTTACGCCAATACGCGCCATTGAGACACTCCGCGGCCAGGATCCAAAGGTTCAGCACGCGTTGGCCCTGCAGTCCCTTTTGTTCGAGCTGAATGGTCTCTCTCACGATGAGATACTGCTCTAGGAAGTTGAGCAGCTGGATAGCAAGACCGCGGTGGTGGTACTTCGAATCCCCATCGACACACACGATTTTGATCTCCCAGCCTGTTTCTGTGTCTGCGCACTCTTTTTCCCAGCCGCCTTTCCAGGGTACGAGGGAGGCGCATGCGACGACTTTCCTGCTCTGTTTGCCATCGATGCTGCTGCCTTCGCCACTGATGCTACCGTTTCCGCCATCGATGGCACCGTTCTCGTTCGCGCTCGCCGCATCGTCAAAGATCAATGCGATAACGCTGCCCGCCCCACTAAGCAGCATATGAAGCCCCTCTTCATCGCTAAAGCGCGATTCCGAATTATCCCATTTCGCCGTATCCCGTTCATACGAACGATAGAACGCGTCGTTGACGAGTTGGGTGATGGATTTCGATAGGGTTGGATTCGATTTGAGATCCGACGGTGTGAAAAGCGTTGGTGGGGAAAGGTTTGTTGCCATCATGCGGGTAGAATGAACCATTCAATTACTTTTGACCGGTTTAGAAATTCAGGCTTTGGTGGAGAACGCTTTTTCATTATGGGGAACGCCATTGAGTCATTACGTGCGACAGGGCTTGGAGGTTGAAAGTGCTCCCCAGGCCGTGTGCGAAATTCCAGGTGCCCGCCTCATCGGAATCGGAATGGCTGGGTCATTAATTCCGAACAAAAAGTAGCGAGGATGCACCTTCTTCTTTCGGCTAATATGTGATGGGTCTAGAACCTACTTGACAATTTCGTCTCGAGGTGTATATCATTTGACGTCTTCGTTTTTCTGACGTTCGATGAAATTCGATGTGAATGGCATGATTCGGCCGCATGCCGAGGTTGCAGCACGCTGATGTAAGTCGTCATGATCGAAGCCGCATCCGCAAGGTCACCAACATGGGTAGAAGCGAGCGTCACAACACCTTAATTGTTAGTCGAGAATGATGACAGGAGTGTACACGAAGCTTTTTTAAGATATGAATATATTGATGCATTTGAAAAATGCTTCTATAGTAGCGCCAGAGGGCGGAAATGGTATCATAAAGCGACATTACAGCGACGCTGCAAGTACAAGGAAAGACGAGGAAATTTTTGCGCGATCTACGCGATGCTTCATATCGTGCGTGGGTATAGGTCGACATAACGGTCTGAGCATTAGCATGCGCGGCACGCTTCAAGACCACGACTGCCAACTTGGCTTTTTCTGACTTGAACCGCGTGGGGGGTATGGCGACTCCCGCGCGGTTGGCGGTGGTGGCATGGGAGTGGGACTTCTTTCCCTCCTGGATTCTTGGCTTATCGCCGTACCGGGCAGGGGAGTTATGGGTAGCCTCTTCTCTGTGGGCGAGAGAGGGTGCGATGCCAGAGGAGCAACGCTTGCTGGCGACGTTGGCGATGCAGGTGACATGGGTAGTGGAGGGAGTGCCTCCAAGTCGTGCCCTTCGAAGAGATGAGTCGATCGCATGCTGGATGCTCGCGAGTTGTGGCCTGTGGTGTAACGACCAAGCTCGATGTCCTCGTAATCGCGGTCGCAGATCATGTCGGCTGTCATAGTTGACACAGGGCGGTCAATGCCAGTGGGTGTCGGCATCGCCGAGCTGGTTGGCGACATGGTCACTTGCACCTCTTTGTGCACATGCACACCTCCATGCGGGTCGACAGTGGTACCAAGGTGAGAATCGTAATATCCCTTGGTGCTGTTGGCCCAGCTTCCGCCTGTAATGCTCGCACCGAACTTCCTCCACGAGTTCTTCGACTTGGTGTGCGCACTATCCTGGCGATCATCGGTACCAGCTGGTGTTCTTGTCTTGGATCGCTGACTGAGCTTTTCCTGGAAGAAATGTTTGAAGAAGACCTTCATGGCGGGCGCATTGGCGCATAAGCATCCGATGTACAGCTCGAGCATGCAAGTAAGAAACAGATTCCATGTGTGCCATGTCACGTCGTAAGTGCCATAGAAGGTGTACCAGCTGTAGTAGGCTCGCACAGCTCCCAGTGCGACGACACCGTAACCCATGGCAAAGATACCGAACAACGCCAGCTTTTGTCGGATCGGTATCTGAAGATTCCAGTAAAGGAACGTAGGAAGAACGGCAGTCAGGGCGTCTTGGGCGCAGGATATGATGCTGGCAGCGAAGACGTCGGCACCTTCGTCGAAGCAGTGGAACTCGTAACCTTGTAACTTTTTGATGATGTTTACTTGATCCCAGAATGCTGAGATGGGTTGGCAGCCCAAGATAGGTGCCAAGGTCAAGGCAATGGTGTAGGCGATGATGAAGCCGATAGTGGCCCAAGTCACCCATACGAATGTCTTCGACACGGCGCGGGCCGAGAGGCGTCGGTAGAAGAGAAGAATGGAGACTTTGACGAGGCCAGTTGCAACACAGAAGACACATTCGGTTGCGAGTACGTATTTCCGTGCGTTAACGATGATTTCCGGTTCGAAGAGATAGTTTAGGTCCCAAATATGTCGGTCGAATGCTTGGTTGGTTGCTGAGAAGCATTAGCTAGATAGCAATGGACCGGTTTGAGATCCTACCTAGGGGATATATGACTGTCAAGGCGATAACTGGAGGCTAGGATTGTTAGCGTAGCCATGATGAGTGATCACTGATAACTCACAAGGGCAGCTAACATCAACCAGTCGTCCCAGCCGGGACATCGTTGATGAAAGATTCTGACCCATAACCGTACAAGAGTCATAACGACGGTAATAGGTCCAAGTACACACGCAATCCACAGGACGGCGTTTGGTCGAAGTGTAGGGTTGACATAGTTTGGTGTTGGCCAACTCAGTTTGACCTCGATGGGGGGGTTTATGCCACCAGGCATGATGAAGATGATTCGTTAGGTTGTGTGGTGCGTGGAACGTTGTCAAAGTTCGAGACAGTTGAACAACGGCTTTTCGAGTGAAGGGATGCCTACCATTTGTGCATGGTGGCTTTTGAAGTACCAAACCTGTTAAATGGGAGAGGAGCATGGGGGCGTAAGACATCCGCCAGGGCTTGACAAAAGTGGGCCGACCACAAAAAACAATTCCAATGGTCGACCAATACAGCGTTTGGGAACGATGACCGTTAAGGTGCGCATAACGGCAGTCGAGAGCTTGCCCGGCTATGTACCCACCCGCATATACGAGCATCGACGCGGAGATGGGATATACTCCGTAGACGATGAACCGCGTGGTCGTTGTTAGTCTAGGATACTGATCGGTGAGAAATAATGATACCTCTTGTGGTACTGTTCAACACGACTTCGAGTCCCGGCATTAATGTGCCCATTATGCGTCAGTGATCTCAATTGGGAGTATAGAGCGGACTTGCTGCAGTGAGTAGCAGTTGCTGTTCACGCTTTGCCACACTCCTGTTTTGAAACCTGGAATGGCCTTTTACGTCGAATTACGTTGCATGCGCGTATACTCATGATCCTGGAATGATCAAGGGACGTTGACAGAATTCTAGTGGCCGGTAGTGGACCCGAGAATTCTACCCTGCTTGACCACGACAACGTATTGGAGTTTGACGAAACGCGAGTCCGACCTTGAGTTTCCTCGCGTACGGGTTGTCAAACATGCGTAACCGACAGGGCTCGAGCCAATCTGCAGCGGTCGGGCGCTCCCGCCACGGTGGTCCCTGTCAAGAATCTGTCCGGAGTGGCGCCTTTTCGATCGATACCATCTGCGTCGTACGTGATCGTGTCGGCTATCGAGCTCAATTCTCCCGCAGCCGTGACCGGTGTACGATGAAGTGGTGTCGAGGACCCGTTTGTGACAAGTTTGCATACGGTGGCAAGTGTATGCAGTCACCTCCGAATTGGGAACACTAGAAGGATCAGCGGCTTCGCAGCATCTGTAACGATGTGAAATGGAAAGGTCCGAGAATTAGTCGCGGAGATGACAGGAGACGCAGTATGCCGTCATCCCCCATGCGCGATGATTCGCCCACGTCCACAATGCATGCATGGTGTGTTCTAAGATTGAAGGTAAGGTAAGAGAATTTGAAGCAAAAAAGTAAAGACGCATAGGTCTGGAGCTGTCAGGTACCGGTCAGAGTGTGCGTTCGTACCCCCGGCTTGTGTGCATCAAACCTTGGCGTGGTGTGGTGGGGTGCGGGACCGGAAGGTGGGGGCGGGTGGATTCTGGAGCGAAAGCGGACGCGAGAAACGCAACAGCGGCATGCCTACCTATGTAGGATAGAGCGCTGCGATGAAGTCGCAGTGATAGTCGAGAGATACCTGTTTCCGCGGCTACAGCGTAGGCGTTCAGCCCGAAGGGCGTTGAAGAGAGGGGTTACGCCCGTAGGACGCAAAAATAGTCGCGGAATCAGGATGGCAGCCTCGCCCTAGTACCCAAACAGCAACGCGCTCTGTGAGCATCTAAGCGACTGAAGCTTCACGATAGTTGTTGCATCGTCCTAAATCCTACAGCGCCCTTTTGTTGTCTCCGCGGGCAGTAACTGATGCAATTGTGAGTCACTCAGAGGGATGAATGATAAGCGTAGTCTACATGCATCCAGATATAAGAGTCTGGTGTCGACGATGATGCCCGTAAACACCCAAAGCACTGCGTACCTTCCAAGTTTTCAATATGACAACCTCTGCCTCGTTCAATGACGCTTTTGAGTCGGCAGTTGCATCCGGCCCTGAGCGCCTGCTGCCCGGTGTGGCTCTCGGTGCTGCAAGAGCACTTCGAAAGGGTATGGTCTGGTTTTGCATGTTTTCTTTTGCCAAAACACTTGCCAGGGCAGTTGAGTTTAGCGTGCGTTTGAGAGCGGCACGTTGAGATGGACTGGGAATATGCGACGGAGCCGTCGGATGCTCGCAGCCGTTCGCACGGTCGGCGACCTCGCTTGTCATTTGTGTTTCTGTTACATGGCCTACAGTTCGCGGCTAACGTGATTCACAGCTGCTACTTCGGAACCAGATGACTTTCTTGCTGCATTTGGCACACTGCAGCTTGACTCCACGTCGCCACCAGTATCGACGAAGACGACCGTATGGCTGGCATCTTGCACGAAGCTAGCGACGGCTATCGCAGCCTTGCAGTGCGTCGAGCGTGGGCTGTTTTCGCTCGACGAACCCACTGACACCGATCGTTTACTGCCTGAATGGAAGAATTCTGTTGTCCTGACTGGCTGGAACGCTGATGAACCTATCTTACAACCTGCAAAAGAAAGGTTGACATTGCGAAGATTGCTGACGCATACGAGCGGAGTCGGCTACGACTTTCTCGCGGCTGACCTCGTGAAGTGGAGGCAGCATCGCAACGAAGAAAGTCTCTTCATGCGCACACCTATTACGCAGTGCTTTGCGACACCTCTCATCTTTGAGCCCGGCTCCGGCTTCGCATATGGTGGCGGGCTGGAGCTTGTGGGCTTGATGATCGCGAGGGCCAACAACTGCACGCTGGAAGCATACATGCGCCAATACATCTTTGATGTGTTGGGGATGGATAAGACTTCCTTCTACGTCAAGCACAACAATATCGAGCAGGAGTTGATGCCGATGACCACCCGTCTTGCACCTGATGCAGCTCTCATACCTGGCAACCCACCAGATATGCCACTGGCACAGCCGCTGGATCCTCAAGATGAGTTCGGTGGCGGAGGTTTGTTCGGCAATACCGAAGACTACCTCGCACTTCTAAAGTCGCTTCTCCGGAACGATGGCAAGCTTCTCAAGTCGGAAAGTATCGAGCTCTTGTTTGCTCCATGTATACCACCCGCGGCGCAGGAGTCGCTCGATCAGACGCTGTCCGTCCCAGCCTACGCTGCCATCATGATTCCAGGCGATGCTCCGTTTGGCACTCCTGGTGCGCGGAAATGGTCTCATGCTTTGGGCGGTCTAGTAGCACTCGAAGATGATGCCGAAGGAGGCTTGAAGGCTGGCACCTTGCGATGGGGAGGTGCACCGAATCTGAAGTGGTGGATCGATCGCAAGGGCGGTACTTGCGGCATCTTCGCAACGCAGCTTTTGCCCGCTGGCGAAACCCGACACGCGTACCTGGGCAAGATGTTTGAGAGAGCGGTAGCTGCGATGTAGATGGCAGATTTGCTATGAGTGCTACTACGGGTCAGGCATATGAATGGGCATCAATGGCAATGGCATCTTCCCCTATTGCGACGATTTCTCTATTGAGGACCACGAGGTGCCCCACTTGCATGAGGCGCTACGTATGCACGGTGATGACAATGGCCTGCGCCGCTGATTACCCAGCAGATTCTGCCCATGACGTAGGCGAACTTCTGTTTCCGCCGGCAAACCTCTTCTCTGCGCTCAACTGACCTGCCCAATCACGATGAAGGACAGCTCTGACCGCCTTCGCACAATCGGCTAGCGGTGGCTTACTCACCTTCTGTCCGCCGGATACGGACGCTGGTGTCGGCAATATTCTCGCCATGTCGCATGGAACAGATGCGGGAGATGTGCAGGTGAGCAAATCTTTCGCTCATGACGGCCACGCGCGCCAGATACTTAGGGCGACGGGCAGCTGTCAAGCGATTGAACGATTGAAGCTTGTTCATCGCCATTGACAGCACCCGCGTCCATCTCCCGAAAACACGGTCACGACTAGTCGTACCGTCGCGCGTTAGATCCACACGATCCACAACGGCCTCGTCGTCGGGCTGAACATTTACTATTATTGTTCCGACAGCCGAGCGCTGGCAATTTCTATCGCTTTCCAGCGCGACAGCCACTCTCACAACCTTGGTCGAGGAAAGAGGAGATTGCGATCAAGATGCAGAACGAAGACCTGGATATCCTGCGCAATGAGGCGAACGCAAGCCCTGAGCGCTTCGCAAATTGGGACCCGCACCGCCAGTTTCGCGAAGAGTACCACAGACGGCACTTGCATGACCAGACACCTGATGAGCGCCTGCGCAACATCGAAGCACACGAACGAGGAGAGCGCACCCAGAGCGAGATATCCTTCCCAACAGAAGCAGTAGCATCACCCATCAGAGAAAAGGAAGAGGAGGTTGCCTCGCCTCTCTCACGGCACAGCACATCTTCGGCTTCGACTGTTAGCTCTGCAAGCTCTGCATCCACACATAGCGCACGTCTCGAAGAAATACGCACCGCCCGCTCAACCCCCGCACGCGACCGCCGACCGACCGTCAATTCGCAGGCCTCGAGCGGCAACTACCTGACACTACATCCCACTGAACGCAACCCCGAAGCTATCCGCCGAATCGAGACACACAGAAGTCAGCATGCAGGCACAGTCGGTGCATCGCGCGTCGATTCGCGGTTATCGAGGACCCTCACACGCCGTCGTACAGAGAAGCCATTGCCGAACCTAGGAGCTGGCAAGCCTTTCCCCCCGCTGCTACCGGACAGGGAAGAATATGTAGTCGAGTTCGACGGCGTCGACGATCCGCTGCATGCGCAGAACTGGCCGATGAAGAAGAAGATTGGCATTGGTGCTATCCTAGCATTCGACGCCCTCACAGCCACCATGGGTAGCAGTATCTTCTCGGCCGCTACAGGAGCAGTATCGCAACAATACGGTGTTGCCAATGTTGTGGGCACTCTAGGAACGAGTTTGTTCGTTTTTGGATATGCCTTTGGACCTTTGGTAAGTGAACGCTGACCATAGACTGCGGTCAGATATGCTAACAACTTCTAGATGTGGGCACCTTTCTCGGAGCTGTATGGCCGAAAACCTCCCCTCATCATCGCCGCCTTTGGTTTTGCCATCTTCAGCATCGCCGTCGCCGCAGCCAAAGATATCCAGACCATCATGATATGTCGATTCTTCGCCGGTCTCTTCGGCTCCTCTCCTCTCGCTATCGTCGCCGCCGTCTTCGCTGATATGTTCGACAACAAACTCCGCGGTCTCGCCGTCGCAGTCTTCTCCGCAACCGTCTTCATGGGCCCTCTACTCGCACCCTTCATCGGAGGATTCATCACCCAGAGCGATCTTGGATGGCGGTGGACCGAATACATCAGCAGTTTTATGGGCTTTTTGTCATTCGCTCTGCTCTTCTTCTTCATGGAAGAGACATACCCGCCTGTCGTGCTGATCAACAAGGCGAGCGAGCTGAGGAGACGAACCAAGAACTGGGGTATCCACGCCAAGCAGGAGGAAATTGAAGTCGACTTCAAGGAGCTGATCGTTAAGAACGTCAGCCGACCGATGCGCATTCTCTTCACCGAGCCTATTGTACTGCTCATCACCATCTACATGAGCTTTATATGTAAGTTGGATCACCCCGTCTTGTTACAAGAACTGAGCTAACAATTCTAGATGGTTTACTCTACCTCTTCCTTACCGCATACGCCCTCGTCTTCCAAGGCGTCTACGGCTGGAGTCCCGGCATCGGCGGACTTGCCTACTTCGGCATGGTCGCTGGTGAAGTGATCGCTTTCATCATCATTGTCGTCGACAACCCACGATACATCAAAAAGCTGGAAGCCAACAACAACATTCCCGTCCCAGAATGGCGCCTACCCATCAGCATGGTCGGTGGTGTGCTCTTCGCAGCCGGTCTCTTCTGGTTCGGATGGACAGGCTACACCGGCAATGTTCACTGGATCGTCCCTGTCCTGAGCGGTCTCTTCACCGGCTTCGGAATCTTTTCCATCTTCCTCTCGCTTCTCAACTACATTGTCGACGCGTACCTTATGTTTGCTGCTTCCGCTATTGCAGCAAACACCTTTATGCGGTCCATGTTTGGTGGAGTCTTCCCACTATTCGCAACCTTCATGTTCAATGGTATGGGAATCCAATGGGCCAGTACACTGCTTGGCTGCGTGGCGCTCGTACTTGTACCGATGCCAGTGGTCTTCTATGTATTTGGTAAGAGAATCCGAGGCAAGAGTAACTTTGCACCTGCGCCAGATATCGCTCAAGACAAGAGGAGAGATGAAGAGAGCAAGGGAAGCGAAGGTGTTGAAGCGGGAAGTGGTGAGACGACCGAGCGGGAGAGCCTGGACAGGGCGAGGAGTAAAGATGAGTAGAGTTCTCATCGTGTTTCCAATTTCTTTTCATCTGGGCTTAGCGAGCACATATACCTTTTAATTTCAACCTTTCACCCTAATCAAATGTTTGAAGAGCTAGAACAATGTCCATGATTAGGAATACACGACGCAGGCAACGGGTATAGCTTTCCTGCATTCAATGAATAACAGACATGGTATCAATTCCTTTCCTCTATCCACTACACATCTATGGCAGTACATACCCACCGTCAATAATACAATCGCTTCCTGTCATATAACTCGACGCATCACTACCCAAGTACAAAAACAACCCCTTAATCTCCTTGACATTACCCTGTCTCCCCAGCGGAATCATCCTCAGCCCCTCATTAATTACCTGCGGCCCAGCCCCCATCTTGGTATCAAAGAACCCCGGGCTCACAATATTCACCCTCGCAAACTCCCTCCACTCCCTCGCCAGCGACTTGCCCAAATGCGAGATAAACGCCTTGGTACCGTTGTAGATGGGTTGGTCGATGGGTACATTAACAATGTGCGCGGAGATGGAGCTGGTGAGGATCAAGTTGCCAAATCCCTGTTTCTTGAACACCTCGCCGGCGTACTTGGCGCAGAAAACGGGGCCGTCGACGTTGACTTTCATGAGGTTGTGGTAGCTGTCGAGGGTTTGGTCGAGGAGCGGCTTGCTGTCTCCTGTGCCGGCGTTGGCGACGAAGACGTCGATGCGGCCGAAATCCTCAACCACTTGTTGCACGGCTTTTTGGACTGCCTCGGCGTTGATCTGGTTCACGCTGTAGGCTTTTGTCTTTACGTTGTGTGTCTTTGCGAGGTTCTCAGCGCGTGTTATGGCGGCGCTGTTGGAGTTGTACCACAGGGCTACGTTGCCGCCTGCTTCGGCCATGGCGTCGGCTACGGCTCCACCGATTCCTTCGGCTGCGCCGTTGACGACGATGACTTTGCCTTTCATGCTGAATTGTTGCATGACGTTTGTGGGTGTGTCAGGGACGGGTTTGGGGAAGCCGGGGCGTGGCGCCTGGCATTCTTCGACGGACATGGACATTTTGACGGTTTGGAGGGAGAAAGATATGCTGCAGAAGCTTGTCAAAGAGTTGTGAATTACGCAAAAAGACGAGTTACTTGCTGTCTTGTATAGTAAGAAGTCGGAGTCGGAGGTCTTCGACTTATGTATCTAGACGCGTGAAATTAGGCGGAGGAAGGTCTGCCGAGTGAGGCTCAAAGGCCGCGACTCTGACAGTGCAGCTCTTACCCCGCCGAGCAAAACATGGGATGGCATTGCGTCACGGGGTGGTGTTGCGGGGCAAATCTGGAGGACTGTCGTCCGGATGGGGCGGGATGGTTCCTGAATTGGGATGGTGCCCGTTGCGCTCGGCTTACCTTCCTTCTGAGCAAGCGGCTCGTACCGTGTCTTCTACCGACTGCGTTGTTCTTTTGTAACTTCCTTCCACGATACTTTGCTGGGTGTTGAGTGCGCTTTGGCTCGGCTGGAATCTCGGAGTTGTTGTTAGACCTTGAGATGCAGAGGATCAGGTAGACCACCACGATTTTATCGCCTCTCATCAACTCTTTCGCCGGGCGCTGCCATGACACGTCCTTTGCGGCAACCGGATTCCATTCTTCGCACGGCAGTCTGCTTCTGTACGCTATGAACTGTCACTGTTGCGCATCGTACTAGATACGGTAATCTGGAGTACGAGGAGGACAACAACGTTCACGTAGCCTCGCACACGACGATGAGGTAGCAGTCTACTTCGCTCAAGACCTGAGCATACTCTTCGGTAACTTTCTTCAGTCAGAAGCCTTCAGTATGAGACGACGAAGCAAAAGAAGGCTATAAGTAAGGCAGTTGTTAGGGTGTCGAGATGTGTACTACACTGCAGTTCTAGTGTAGCCGGTGCGACTGGATGAGGCAGGGAGATCTTTCACGTTCATGCTGCACTCGCCAAAGCACACTTCAAACTCTGTCACATCCATCGAGCCTCTCGGCGAGTTGTCATAGTCCACTATATTAGGCAACGCAGGCGGTCGGCAAGGAACAACTTGTGGTTTGACGGGGTATTACCAAGGAACCGTGCTCACCTTTACCTTTCTTCACTATTAAAGAGCACGACGAGCCTGTGGGCTTAGCGTGCACGGTCTGCCGCTAGCTGGCTCCGGCCGCAGGCTCACAACAAGCTTCCAAGGTTCCAAAGTTGCTTTTCGAACTACACTGTGGACACACGACCCTACATCGGACTTGAAAACACCAGCACCACCCATCAACGCAAGGGTTCGCAAAGATGGTCTTCAGATTCTTAGATCTCCCAGCAGGTACGCAATCCCCGTCTTTCACTCTATTCACTTGACTTGCACATCAGACAGCGCTGACCTCATGCAGAGCTGCGCAACCGCATCTACGAGATCGTTGCGGCAGGCAAGGACGAGCCGCTGTCTATATCCCAACTACTTTTTAGAGAAGACGGCAACTATGCGGGCCTTACGAGAGCTTGTGCTCAGATTCGAGCTGAATATCGGCCAATGCAGCGTCGCAGGGCCAAACTTTCCGTGGACTTTTCAGACCTTGATGACTTTACTCGAACCTTTCTCACTTCATCCGCGGATATGATGATCCTTCCTCTTGAGGTTCACGTCCGTGTATCTCTCATCAAGCCAGGACGGACTCTTCATTTCGACTCACTTCCAATCCTCAAAGTCAAAGTCGAGAACCCCCGCTTGGATATTAGAATCGTGATCGCTACTGTCCAAAAGGGGTTCCGTGTCAGAGGCGGTGGCCCGCATGACGCGGCCGCTCTAGCAACTATCGCCTTGACGCAAGCACAGGACCTGAACTCGCTGCTCCTTCATTCAAACAAGGACTGGCACGCATGTATCAGCAACGGTTTCATTGGCGAAGTCTACATACAGATGCAACGCGGGCTTACACAGGTTGAGATTGTCTTCGTGGGTAAGCTTGGTTGGAGGGAAATACCTAAAGAAATAAGAGCCTCCGAGGAGTGGCTTATCTCTCACGGCCTGCAGGCTTCGGCATCACATAGTCATCGCATCAACGTCACTTTCCTTCACTCCGTGGAATAGTACTGGAGCTTTCATTGAATGTTATTTCCCTGACGTAAATGGTAAACAGAGAGATACAGAATGCAATCATCCATTGCCCACTACGTAATAAGTAAACTGTCAGTCCACAGGTGACTCACCGCTCTCTATAGGTCATAGCGCTACTGCCTGGGCTCACGTGCGGGTAAACTAATTCCTGCCTTCGCTTACAACGAGTCGCTACCTTCGCTATCAAACTCTCGATAAGCCACCACGTTTACATCTGACTCTCCGTCAAATACTACCGTCTTCCAAGTTACCCATTCGCTTCAAGAGTACCAAAGTCATCATGACCTTTCGCTTCCTCGACCTCAGCTCGGGTATGCTACTTCCCTCATTCTGGATCGCGCGAGAGGAGCTACTAACATTGTTTAGAGTTACGCAATATGGTGTACCAATTCGCATCAATCAACGACGCATACTTCTCTATCCGACATGATCCCTCTCTTCAGTCCAGCAACTACGCTGCGCTCACAAGAGTGTGTGTCCAGATTCGCCGAGAATACCGTCCGATCCAACGTCGCAAGGCTAAGGTTTGGATCAGTCTTGCAGATGTCGACCATTACGCTCGGACATTCCTGAGGACAGCCGAAGACACCATGTCCCTCCCTTCTAAAATACGCGTCAAGGTACCATTCACGTCAACCTCCGACTTCGGTTCAGACTTCAGTATCATTTCGGTTATCAAGCTTAAGGCTGCCCACCCTGGCCTAGACTGCAAGTTGGTGCACGCCACCATTAGGAACGACTCGGCTCTCGCGCAAAAACACATGTTCTTCCGGGCTATGAACAAAGCTCGTGATCTTAACGCACTTGTTTTTCATGCGAACAAGAAGTGGCTCGAGGATATTAGCAACGGTATTATCGGAGATGTGCTGATCGAAACCAGCACATGTTTTGTTCAGAATGGATCAATTTGTATCTGCTTTACGGGTGTCCACGCCCTCGAGAACTACAGAGAAGCAACCAGCGCGCCTAACGCTTGGCGCAGCGCTCGCGGTCTTGACCTCCCACTATCAAACGGTCATCATGTTGCACGGTTGTTTCTTGCACCTGACTCACTTCGGCGAGGTTGAAACACCAGTCAACCCAAGGTTACAAGCGTATCGCCTGATGAGCATGCGTTCCCGAGTATGTAGTAGAAGAAGTCAATGATAATTCGATTCAACCAGCTAGTTGCCTGACCATTTCATGTTCCAAAAGATTTCTTTATCTCCCAGAGGCTATGAGCAGGTCGGTGCTCACTGTACGCCGGTTCAGAGTCTGGTAGAGCTCGCGTAGTCAATCATCTTTCGTGAGCGCTCCTCCCCGCTCACTTACCATATTGCTCTACGCGAACTTTTGTGCTAGCGATACTTCTTAGTCGAGAAAACCGAATTGGGTGGGTATGATATAGATTTCGGACGTTGTGATTCGCTAGTCTGCTCCGCACCGCAGTACCATAGGACGAAGTGGATGAACCAAGCTTTCGCCTCGCACTTAGATGTGAGTCAGGAGTAAAGATATATAACACGGTCGCACCGCCTAGATGGCGATACCTCTGCATACCGATCTCGATCCGCGAACACGCTCACTTCAAAGCTACCATCAAAGAGACTTACATTCCACGTCCCGATCTACCACACAGTCACGATGACTTTCCGCTTCCTCGATCTTATACCAGGTACGAGATTCTCTCCGCCTCTTTTGCAAGACGAAAAACTAACGATAGACAGAACTGCGCAATCGGGTGTACCACTTTGCTTCCTTGTCTGAAGAACAACTCATCTCAAGCATGAGATATCAGCCTGATCCCTCTCTCTCGGGCATCGGTGCCGGGCTCACGAAAGTTTGCCGGCAGATTAGAGCTGAATACTTGCCCATTCAGCGTCGTGAAGCGGTAGTCGCGTTCCATTGGGACAACATCGAATACATGCAGGAATGGTTCGATGAATTCTACCCAGCCGGGCCCGATTCGAGCGGCGGTCCTCGCGTCGTGCGGCTTTTATGGGGCAAGCCACAGGATACTTCACAGAATGTTTCAAGACATGATCCCGCTACAGGCTTGGCTATGATTGACGATATGGAGGAACTACTAAGAATCCGCGCGCATTGGACATCGGTTCGCTTCGAAGTTGCTCTGGAAGACTCATACCATACACCCGATGAGTCCGATCCCAACCTTAGCGGCCTGGCAGAGAGAGACTGCCACAAACTGTGTCTTCTTCTTCATTATGACAATCCCACCTGGCTCAACGCTTTACGGAAAAACGTATTCGACAGCATTATCATCGATTATAATTCTCGGCATGCGCCCCCAGCTGTATATCTAGAGGTTGGACGACACGGAATATATTCGCGACACTACTCCATGCAGGAAGTTGAGGACAATATTGAACGAACCTTGAGGGCCAATTGCGGCATGCGAGTTATAGGGTGGGACTCTTCGATAGGTATGCCGTAAAGAGGCTACTGTCAATGAGCGCGGTTTAACAGCGGACGGAGGGGGGAGCGATTTTAAGCAATGTAATCATGATCGAAAATTACATCATGGGGGAGCATAATTCATGTCGTACTGTACACGGATGTCTCTGGGAGTTAGGGTATGGCTGTGTTAAAAGTCCACAACAATTTAAACAAAGTTTACTCGTTAATACATGATACTGTGAGTGCAGCAATGCGACAGCTACCTAGGTATTCTGGATGCCCAGATAACGATCGCGGGGATGATGACGTCATGGCCCAGACAGGTCTCAGGGTCCGCTCCTTCTACCACGACCTACGGGTCTTTCCTCACTGAATGCGTCTCCTGATGTGAACTCTGACCTCCCTTCAGATAGATCAGGCTGCAGTTTCGATTTCTGCCAGGCTCTACCGCTCCCGCTACCGTCTTGCATATAAGAGGGCGCTTGCCTGTACTCGAGTTTGCTCCCACCACAGCCACCACAGCATCGTTCGGTACTCAGTACCCTTATCTATTACCACTTATTGCGTTGTCCCCGTGTCTTGCATCGCAACTATCCCAGCAGCCACTTGTTTGCAGAGGGGACTTTCTATCTAATTCAGGCTCCCACCTCACCTGCCTCTATCATACCACCACTACGATAAGCAAAAGCGATCACGCTGAAGCAAAGTCACGACGCGTTTCAACACAATAGCACGTTTGAATACCCTACAATGGCACGTTCTTGCTCTTGGTCACGAGCCCGATACCGGAGGTAAAAGTTGGAGGGAATTGCTCTCTGCACAATTGCAACCACCTTCAAGGGCAGCTCGCTTTCTTTTTCAGGGTCTGAGCCTGGGTACTCTGAATTGATGACCTGTCGCCGTGACTGCAACTGGCACTGCAATGCTGCCTTCCTTCGCAGGTACAATAGGAAAGACCTACCCACAACCACGCGATTGAATCACGCGCTCCTTCCACGTTCTTGGATTATTGGTACGATGACATCGTATTAACACTTTTCCCTCCAAACTTTATGATACCAACACCACACACAATTATTACAATGGCGTGCCAAGCATCCCCGCTCTCTTACCTGAGGCCTGGCCTCGAAGTGACTTCCAATTCAGGCAATTTCCTCAGTCACCGTCAGAGACGTTGGTGGCGATTATCGTTGGCGTTTCCTCGCTCACCTTTACTTCGCAAGAGATAAAAGAACCTCCATGGTCTACGCTCCATTACTTCTACATCCCGCATTTATCTTGAATATTTGATTATCACTATTTCCCACGCTATCAGCAGCTTCTCTCAAACCCAGCAACAAGCCGGAAGTACAAGACCTCATGGCGTAAGTCCCCTCTCTTCACACGTAGAGCTTATGATTTCCCCACAAAGCTCTCAGTATTGGTTTGATGGACTCTGCTAACTCAGACAGCCCTACTCGCCCGAGCACCCCACCCCCTTCCCGTTCTTCTCCCAGGAAGTTTGGTCATCCGCCAGTCGTTCCTGCCCCTTCTACACCAACTTCACGCCGAAATGGCTTCAAAGGTGGTTTCAACGTCATCATGGGCTCGGAGCATGCTACTGTGCCGCCCTCCCCTGGACTGCCTGTACCTGGCTTCGCGGCACTCACCATGAGTCCTGTCCCTGCCCGGGCCCTGCCCATCCGCCAGAGCAAGCGCAAGCGTGGAGGCCACGCGCGCACTGATGCTGGTGTCAAGAAGAAGACCAAGAAAAAGCCAGATGGCACCATGGCTAAGTTGGTCGATGCTGCTCTCAAAGAGAAGGTCGGCACCAGCGACCCCGCTCTGCAGAAGCCGTTCCGCTTCATGGACCTCCCCGGAGGTAAGTCACTTGATTCTGGCCTATTTGACACAATCTGACTCTTGACAGAACTCAGGAACCAGATCTACATGCACACCCATGGACGTCCCAAGCAGGCCCTCCTCGTTTACCGCCCGCGCCTTGCCTCTCTGCGTCCCCGCACTCGTCTCGATCGCGGCCGTACTTTGGCGTCTGACATCGTCGACCAGGACCAGGAAAAGAAGATCTCGGGCGGCAACAACAAGTCTCGTCTTTCCACTAAGCCCAAGCCCAAGACAGAGCCTCGAGAGACTAACCGTCCCTTCTGGGGCCTTACCCAGGTATGCCGTCAACTCAGGGCTGAGTACCGTCCCATCTACATGGCCAAGCAGGAGATCGGCATGGACCTCACCGAGATCGTGGACTACCTCAAGACTTTCTATCCGACCGCCACGGACGTCGTCTCCAACCTCGGTCCTCCAGGAGAGCGCAGTGAGGACGCGCCTTTTGTGGGCAACCTGACCATCGCGGTTGGAGACAAGCCCAACGAGCTGGAGCGTGCTAGTGATGGCATCGAGGTCTTTACTCTTCTTGACATCTGGGCCAACAGCCTCAAGATTGAAGCTGGGTTCGGTCGCTACCTCAAGGCCAACTACGTTGCCGAGACTGATGGTGAAGCCAAGGACCTGTGAGTTTCCCTGTCTCTTTCATCAAACGATCTATTCGCTGACCATCTTACAGCTACCGCCTGTTCGGCCGTCGCGTCCTTCAGAACCGTCAATGCTCTAGCATGAACGGAAAGTGGCGCTCTATCCTCCGTAGCCGCTCACTGGCGTCAGTTCGTATTCATCGCAAGCCCGCCCAGCGTGACACTGCTCCAATTCCTGCAGCTCCTGCTATGGTAGCTCTGGCAGCAACTCTAGGGGTAGTAATCCCTGCTACCCCTGCCGTCACCAAACCCTATCTCCACATCATCTTCAAGAAGGAGTCTGCTGAGCCTTGGATGACCCAGTTTGAGTCGGTCGTTCCTACTGGTTGGTTGTCCAAGCACGGCTTTGGCGGCATGGAGCACTTCGAAGTCAAGGTCGGCGTCGACCAAGACGACTCCAACTAGCTGCCTGTTCAGAGCTGTCATCTATGGTGCGACGTTAACGTTCCCAAAAGTTGCCATCTTGAATGGACAGCAGCGCATGCGAATATTTCTTGGGCGTTGGACAGATATCTCTACCGGGGTGTTCGTTGACATGCTCAAGATTGGTAACATTTACGAGGTTTTACATATGAAGGTATATCAACTTGATGATCGAAAGGACACGTTGGCAACGCAGCTTGCACGCCGCACCTTGAATATCATCTATCTAGCAGGAATCAATAGTTCGATTCAGGACACCCTGGTTCCCTTCTGCATTGTTGTGACAACTGATACCGGACCACATGCTCAAACAGGATGTCAAAATGAAGAGGCTGATGTAGTTTGTTTCTAAGAAAAGAAAACCCACGCCCATTTGCTTACCTCGGCCAATCAGATCGACATGTTCTCCACAGAGATACACGCGTTTTTCCGAGTGCCCACATCGCGATGGGACTGCAAGAAACACATTTATCGCCGAAGCATGTCTATAATCGTGCGCATAACGTCTTTTCCAAGGACGCTGGAAGCTCTGCGCGTGTGACCGCACGTGCGCGACGTCATGCCCCACTGCCAGCTGCCGCGCCAAACTTCGCTCGCGGCTCCGCCCCAGTGCATCGCGAACCAACTACATCGCACCGGCTATCGCGTTCTACGAGCCGCGGCCTAAAGCCCACCTATTTCCAGGCGGAGGACGTTCCTTCTTCCCCCCTGAAGTCGCGATCCTGATGCGCAGCCCCCTGCATTCGCTAATGAGACAGGTACCGTTTGATGGGTCGCAACAACATGCGCGTCCTCTCGTGTCGAGCAGGCTGGAGCCCCTCGTTCGCTGCGATGCTTTTCCCGCGAGCCAGGGAGCTAGCATGCGATGAGACAATTGACATCCATTGACATCTAGACTTCCCGTCTTCCGCTGGTACAGAACCCCCAAGCGCACGCGCATCCCAGTAAAGCCGTGGTACTGTGAGGTCATCGACAGGGATGACGGCCAGCCGCAACCTCATACACGCCCATAGCTCACCAGCCCCTCCCCGGTCGCTTGGTGTTTTATTTGTTCTTGGGCTTTCAAGAGATTGTGTCGTCCATATGTCTCTTTATGTCGTTTAGGTGTCACTTGGCCAACAACTTCGACGATACTTTCTGCTGCCACTGTACTTCCGAACCCGAATCGCCGTCCCATCCAGACATGTCGCGTCCACAGAGCATGCCTGATTTCGCCGCGCTCATGGAATCTTCCATGTCGCAGGCTGTCTTTGAGTCTTCCAGTTCCAACTTCGAGAAGCGCATCCACAGTCATAGTCGACGACAGACATCACCAGAGCGAAAGCCTCAGAATATGAGGAAGAAGCCGAGCATCTCGCTCGCTGCTGGACTGATGATGAACACCGACACCCCACCAGCGACTGGATCACTATCGCCGCGCAAACGAAGCCAGAGCCGGCCGGCCCAGGAAAAGAGGGTTGAGATGGAAGAGGGTGGGAATCTGTTCTATGCCTATGCGCAGAGGGTGAGCGATGCCAATTGCACTGTGTGCCATCGACCGGCCAACAACGGCGTACTGACTTGTGCTATAGAGCGACTATCCTGCATCTCCTCCATACATCCTCACCTTCGCCTCGGCCGCCATTTGCACGCAATGGTGGAATCTGGTCCAGCAGGAATATACGTCGTCGTCGCGACCGAGCCCGCAGTATTTCGTGGTCAGGAGCGAAGACATGGAGCTCATAATGGAAGACCCCAGGTTCTCCGATATCCAGAACAAGTGGTTCTATACGTGCCAGGATAGCCCGACATGCCCGCCGATTGTCCTACCTCTGCAACATGCAAACGGTGTTCCCGCCGTCGCGCCTCCGCACCAATGCGAAGAGAAGGCGAGCACATCGGCTATCGACAGCCTGGCGGCAAGTCTTACCCAGCTAGCAAGCATAGTCGAGAGCAATGCCGAGCAAGTCCACGCGCTATCAGTCGCGCAATCGACAGGTCTACAAGCGATGCAGGAGATCAACGAGTCGAACAGTATCCAGATCAAAGCCATCTCCGAATCGCAAATCAAGCTACAAGCACTTGTCGACCAGAACGCGTCGCACTACATAGCCCTGTCCAACACATCCTTCCAGTCGCATGAGCAAAGCAGAATAAGTCAAGAACAGACACGGAAGTCACAAGAGCAAACGCGCAAGTCTCAGGAGCAGACCAAGGACATACTCAAGACGACCGTTTCTCAACTCCAGACCCTGTCCAAGAACCAGATCGAGCTGTCACAGACCTGCCAGGGTATGATGCGCACTATCGAGAACCTCGGCGACTCGGTCACACAGTTCACTTCCAATGTCATTTCGGATACCGCAAGCAACCAGTCACTATCCACTAGCTCCTTCAACGCTCTCGCGACCCGCATCAGCCCGCCACCTCGGAAGCTAAACAGGCGGGTCAAAGGCGTTTGGTACGAGTACGACAACGTGGGTTCGGGCTCACCCAGCGGCACCCCCAGGAAGAGAGTAGACTCGATCAATGTGGACACCCCACCGAAGAGCCCGGTTATCTACAAGCACGTTTGACGGTGGTACGGCTGGCTCCGAAGTGTTCGTTTGACACCCCCAACGCAAGAGGAGATTGACGAGGAAGCACGAAACGTGACACGACCATTGCTTAATACTTAATCATCCTGGTGGATATCGTCGCTTAATGACTCCCTCTCTTACGGTGCTGGAAAGCTCCGTCTGGGCCAGCCGTTTGTGATTTGCATTACATTGGCGTTTGGAGCGAAGATTGTATGATAAGGAAGTGGGTTCTTGATGACAGCGAATCAGCTTTCTATCTCGGAGTGATTGTGTATCTTTTACGAAAAGTATGGGCAGCGCGTCTGGTGCATTTTCGGTGCGCTGATTGTTTGTGTTTACGCGACGTCACCGCTAGTCGTGCCTTCCGCAGTCGGCTCTCAATATTCTAGCCGGCTTCACATCGAATCCGCGTTTTCATCGCTTACTGCTATTGTAATCTCTTGCCGTCGAAAAGTCTCTGCACCTCTGCGAATTCCTCTCCCTTGACGCAACCACAACCAATCCGCCCACTCCATCCTGCAGAACCTGCACCATTACCGAAAGCACATCACCACCTTCACGATGAAGTTCCTCAACACCGCTCTAGTACTTGCTCTGAGCATCTGCAACGTCGCCAACACTGCTGCGGTGCCCATTGCATCTCCCGATGTTGCCATGTTGACCTCCGACGCCGTCGCGAGACAAGATCCACCTTCTCACGGCATGTGCTACCTCTACCTCAACATCGTCGAGAAGAAGCCCCAGAACCCGCAAGATATCGATACCACCGTCTGGGTCGCCCTTTCAGACGGCCAGAACAAGACCATCGAAGGCATGACGTACGTAAACCACTCTCACCATGACCGACTTGCCAGTCATGACAGAAGTACACACATTGACATCACGCAGCTGGGACGACGGTGAGCCTCTCAAAGGCATGCTCAACGGAAAGTCGATCGACGGCAAGCCACCGGGCCAAGCACTCAAGATCCACGGTCTCTTCAAGCCCACGGACACCTTCAGCCTCAGGTGGATCAACATGACTCCGGGTGCCCACTGGGAGTGGTTCAAGTTCCAGTATACTGGTGGTATGGTCGGTACTATCGAGTTCGATGATAGCTTCAAGGGCTGGAAGGATGCTTCGTGCAACCGCACTGAGTGGGTCAACCAGGACCGGGACTATTGGGACAGGCTTTCGACCTGCTACTTCGAGTGCTAGGCATCGTCGGGGAAGATACAAGAGGTACTGATGGTGGGTATGTGTGGTGTCCGGGGCGATGGATTGATCTATCTGCAGACAAGTACTTTCTCTGCACGTGATCTTCGCGTTGCTATCTCGACAAGCTCATGGGTAACATAGAAAGAGTCCATCGAATCTCTTTCGATAGCTCCAATCTTTGGCATATCATTGTGCCACATCGTGTTCTGACGTGCTACGAAGACTGAAACGACGTCCGACGTTCCGCCTCGCCGCCCAATTTGGACACGGAGGATCCACTCCGCCATGTAGCAATATGCGCCCAATCTAAATTGAGTCACGTCCACGCCTTCTAGAATTAACATAGAATAATCCACCAAAAAGCAGCAGGCGATCGCTAAACAAGCATTGTACTAATCTACGGATTCCGGGTCGAACATCGTTACACTGCAGGACTGTATGCATATGGTACTGAAAAAGGACTTGACCATTCCGGTATATAAACCACTCATTCAGCGACGGGAACACGGTCAACAAGATCAAATCCAAACAGCTACTACTCACCGCAGCCTGTTCAATACCATCATCATGTTCATTTCTGCCATTTCCCTCCTCGGTTTCATCACCTCCGCATCCGCTCACGGCTACCTAAAGTCCATCTCTGTCAATGGCGGAGCCAACTACCTAGCCTGGCAAGTCGGCCAAGACGACTACCTCACTCCCGAACCTGTCCGCTACGCCCGTCGCATCAAAGATAACGGACCGGTTCCTGACTTCACGTCCAAAGACATTACGTGCAATGTGGGAGGTAACCTGCCAGCGAAAGGCGTTATACCGGTTGTGCCGGGGGATAAGGTGTATGTTGTTTCTTTCTCCTGCTCTCCTCCCTGGAATTCTCCTGGATGAAAAGCATCAACACACCATCTCCGACTTCGACACTCACGCTGACATCCACCCAGCAAACTCCAATGGGACCAATGGGGCTCCTCGCACTCCGGCCCCGTAATGAACTACCTCGCCTCCTGCGGCACAAACTGCAGCACTTTCAAAGGCGACACCGGAACCCCCTGGGTCAAATTCGATCAAATGGGCTACGACACCAGCAAATCCCCTCCCTGGGGCTCCGACTACCTCGCCAAGCAAGGCGCCAGCTGGACCGTTACCATACCCGCTGGCCTGAAGCCCGGTGAGTATCTGCTCAGGCATGAGATACTGGGGCTGCATGTTGCGGGGACGAGGATGGGGGCGCAGTTTTATCCGGCGTGTGTGCAGATAAAGGTTGGTGGGAGCGGGGAGAAGAGTCTGCCGGGCGGTGTGGGACTGCCGGGGGCGTATGATCCGGATGATAAGGAGGGGGTGCTTGTGCAGCTTTGGCAGGTGCAGGCGGGGCAGAGGGGGTATACGCCGCCCGGGGGGCCGGTGAAGACGATCTAGGGGGGAGTAGAGGGTGAGAGGATGGAACGGAGTGGTGTGTTATGGCTGTTAGGAGAGGAGGTATATATTAGAGAATAGTAACTTTCAAGTCCTCTTCCAAACCCAGCTCCATCTCTGCTGCTCCTAAGAGCGGGCCGCCAGATCTACAGCCTCACGAACCACTTCTTCGAGTGTCACCTTGGGAAGCCCTAGCTTGCCATTCCAGATCTCTTGTTCAGCCTCGAAATCATATCCAACATCTACATCAGCCCCGAAACTGATTGCCAACAACCGAAACGTTGCATTCAATTCCCCTGCTTCGAATTCCTCTTGAAAATGCTTGATCTCCGGGCCGCTCTCCTTCTCCTCAACGTGGAACTTGGCCTTAGTCTCCCCTTCCAGTGCTTCGACAATCTGCCTAGTGCTGACCGTGAAGTCACATAAGAAGATCTGCTTGTTTGCGGTCAACTCAGGATAGACCAAGACCCGCGCAACTGCAAGGCCGGTGTTCTTGCTACTCGTAACGGCAAAGCGCCTATCCCCAGAATCGTACACCGTCGCCTTCCTCCCCTTCACATCTATGCCGAGGAAGTTACCAGACTTTGATGGATCGAGTGCCCAGTCCAGCCAACTACCGCAACAAATACTGCTCCACGTCATCTTGCCGTGACTTTCGTCGCATGTCTTGATGAGGTACTTCAGCATTTCTCCCTTAAGGTCGTATGTCGGTACGAGGGCGCGAGCCCGGGGATCGAGATTGTTGGCGCCGAATTCGCTGGGGATGAAGCGTTTTACGCCTGCTGCAAGTGCAGCGTCGATGAGGCGGAATGCTAGACCATCTTTTCCGCCAGCGGTGACTGGGCTGGTGGATAATGCGACTACGACTGCATCTTGATGCTTGAAGGCTTCTGTGAGCTCTTCTGTCGTGAAGGCGTCCGAGATTGTGATGATGGGGATATGAGAGGGGAACGAGGCTGATGAGGATGCGCGGCTGACAATGGTTACGTTGAAGGAGGGTTCCGCGAGGAGCGCGTCAAGTATGGGTGCACCAACAGAACCGGATGCTCCTAGGATGATGACGTTCTTGATGGGGCTGGACATGATGACACCTTACTTCGCGACTTGTTTCTCGTGCTGAATGAGATGGGGTTTGGTTGATGATGCGTTGCCCATCAACGAGCGCCTTCTCTTATACTAAACCATCCATCCACCGCATCGGTGCCCATGGTGCCATGCTCTATAATCGACCTGCGCAACTGGCGATACTTTGAGTGCCGCAAAGGCATCTGATGCATCGGCTGCCGCATGGCAATGATGTTCAATGAGTTACCGGCATGTTTCGGCACGCTCTCTGCGCGATGATAGGTTTCGTAGAGCGATTACATGGAGTTAGTAAGCAGCACGTGACTGTGAGAGGCATCTGCGGCATCGTGAGATTCGCAGTTCGGCGTTTGCATTTGCCAATGCATAGTAATCGTTAGGATGGGTAAGCAATTGAGTCTTCGATGCAGCGACCTGTTAAGTTACTCAGCCTGATGCCGGTTGAGGCGATGTGGTGTGTGCCGCTATCGAAACGAGATACCTAGGTAACCCAGTCCAGCATTGGTAGGATGTCGCATTGTTGTGGCGCAATCGCCATCTGTAGGCCTTCAGAGTGTCAGAAACTGCACATGCATGCGGATTTAGTATCAGTAAGCGTAGTCGCCAACGATGATACGAAATCGCGTTGGCGGTTGTGGGAGGTGAAGAGGCCAAGTGCTAGCTAGCTGCTGCACTCTTCGTGACACGCGCTAAGATTGCGCCCCTCCACCTGGCAGCTTGCTCCTGCACACTCGACCACCTGCATCATCCAGTACAGTACTGCCCATGCTGCGTTTTTCCAATCATAGCATGTTGGCTTCACAAAGTCGCGCAGGAGCCAGCATCAGCCGCATGACTGATATTTCTACCTCGGCTGCTGCCGCCTGCTTCTGATCCGGCGGTTCTTCTGCGCAGCACACCAAAGCTTTGCGCCACAATCTTACGAGCAACTGTTACAGGAAAGATACCATCAGCAACCTACCTTTCACAGAAGGACGCCCATCAGCGCTTGACTCATTAATAACCACATCCTTTGACGAGAATAGTGTGAAAATGAGGATAAAGAGGAAGACTCTGATGCACTGGTTGCGATTTGGACACAGTACACCACTTCTCCGCTTTCTACCATGACGGCAACATCCGAACATCTCGAAGCTTTTGCACCTTTGACATGGGCTACACCGTACCTGACATCTCCCAGCTGGATTGCATGTGACCGCCAGCGAGGCACCGAACCGGGTGAGGATACGGACCGATTTTGTCGCGACACAATGCGCGCGAACAACGGCGTGAGAAACTGGCTCGAGCTGTACGAGAAGCCGGCGCCGGGCGCCAAAGTCACCAAGTCGATATCTCTGATCAAGTATGGAACCGGCTTGAACGGCTTTCCCGGCATCTGCCACGGTGGCGCATTATTGACGCTCATGGACGAAGCAATGCTGCACATCCTGGTCGCCAATACTGTGCTTGAATATGGCCTTGGCTTTATGAAAGTAGGAGAAGACTACTGGAGACTCCAGCTTCATGATGGAAAGTCGGCACAAGAGGTGCTTAAGGGCCGATTAGCCACAGCCACCATGGACGTGAAGCTTCTGGCGCCGGTGTTATGCCCTGGTGTTGTCGGCATTGAAACGATTGTACTTGGGGACACAGGGAACAAAATGCGGATGAAAGCCACGATGAGGGATCGACAGGGCAAGCCGCTACTTACAGTCGAGGGGCTGTGGATCAAGATTCGCGGTGCTGCAAAACTATAACCACAACCACCGCCAGTGTGCGAAGCAAACCACGACAATCGCACACGCTTCTCAGTTCTCCGTCTCACTCTATATTTCCTATCGCAGGCTTGAGTAACCTGCCACCCAACGTCTATCTCCATCGCACGTGCGCAGGGATCCCGGATGATCTCGCATTGATCTCGGGCACGCTAACCCACCCGAGACCCGTGAGCTATTGGTCCTTCCTGCAACGGTAAACCTCCGAAATCAATGCCTGCAGCAATATGTGCACTGCGCAGCATGTAAACACACATGCCATCCCTTTGGCCTACCATTCGTTATGACGTCTAAGGTAGCCTAACCTATCCCGCACCACACCTGCGAGTCAACATCAAGGTCGTTGTATACTTAAGAGCAAGCCTACATTGGTAGAAATCTGATCAGACTGCACGATCAAGTTGTCAAGTCCTCAACACAGTTCAAGATGCATTCCATCCTTGCCTCCGTCTACGCTCTCTCTTCCCTGCTTCCCCTCGCCATTGCCCAAACCTCCGGCACGTTCAACACCCTCACTTTCAACGTCGCTGGTCTTCCTGCTGCCCTGAACGGTAACGATGTTCCCGGTGATAAGACAACAAACACTGCCCGTATTGGAAAGTTGTTCTCTCAATACGATATCGGTGTCATCAACGTTCAAGAGGACTTCAACTACCATGCCACACTATATGCGAACGACGATCACCCATATAGGACGCCTACCAGCGGAGGAGTGCCATTTGGCAGCGGCTTGAACACTTTGAGCAACTATCCTTACACTGGATTTCAGCGAGTCAAGTGGAACACGTGCAGTACTTTCGAGTAAGTCAAGCTCAAACGATGGCACAAACACATTGCATAGTACGACACTGACATAACACTCTGTCAACAGTAGTGCGGACTGCCTCACACCCAAGGGCTTCACCTTTATGCGCGTCAAGATTGCCGAAGGCGCAGTAGTCGACATGTACAACCTACACGCCGACGCCGGGTAAGTCACCCTACTGCCTTCAACCCTATGACAACCCACTAACCCTCCATAGCACCACAGCCGCCGACAACAAGGCCCGCGCAGCCAACCTGCGCCAAGTCTCCGACTACATCAAGGCCAACTCCGTCGGCAACGCCGTCGTCGTCTTCGGCGACTCAAACTCGCGTTACACACGCACCGACGACATCCCCGACGTTTTCAAGACCGAAAACGGCATGACGGATGTCTGGCTCGAGCTCGTCAAGAACGGTGTCCCACCTGCCAAGGGCGCCGACGCGCTTCTCTGCTCGAACCCCTCCACGACCAACGAGTGCGAGATCGTCGACAAGACCTGGTACCGCGGCTCTGACGCTGTGACGCTCAAGGCCACCAAATTCGATTACGCAGGCCACATGTTCCTCCAGGAGAACGGCGACTTGTTGAGCGACCACAACGGTGTGCTCGTAGACTTTTCCTGGAGCCTGAATGCCCGCCGAAGCGTCTCTGATGTATTTGGCGGTGAAGAAGGTACGTGGTACAACGATCTAAGTGCCATAGCCAGTCTCGCCAGCCCGAAGGTGTCTTCCATCACGCTCCGTGGCAAGGAGCGTGTTGATGCTGTTTCCGTTAGCTTGGCTTCTGGACAGACGCTTTCGCATGGTGGGACTGGTGGCGAGGCGACTACGTTGACTTTGGCTGCGGACGAGACGCTGACTTCTGCGCAGCTGTGTCAGGGTCAGAAGGACGGTAAGACGAGGATCTTCTATGCGCTGTTTACGACTAGTGCTGGGAAGACGGTTTCTACTGGTGTCAAGACGGATGATTGTGTTACGAGGACTGCGGGGACTGGTCGTGGTATTGTTGGCTTCCTTGGTCGTTCGGGCGACGAGGTTGATCAACTGGGGTTCATCTACTCGAGCGCTTAAGAATGTTTGATGGACGTGGCCCTTAGTTGGATCAATGGAATGTCTCATGCCCCTACAGCTGATTTCGATGAACAATGACTGAAAGGTTAAATGCCTGAGTGAGCATTAGTAGTCTACTCTGGTAAGCGAGTGAATGATGGCTGTAAGCACGTGTGAACTGCACTCGCGATGTCCATGTTGTTACATTGAGCTGTTCACGTATCCTACATATCGATAAAGCAAATCCGCCTCCCCAAAATAGTGTGTATCAAAGGAAATAACAAGAAAGAAACCGTAGCTGAAAACAAATCATCCTCCCATCCTCCCACTGGATTGCCAAGGAAAGAAACGTAACGTCTTGCAGTCGTATTCGACCACTCATAAAAGATCGGACGAGACCAGCTCTGAGATTGCACCATGACAGAGACGTCCGTCTCTAAGCGTAAACCCAGTACTGCGCTTCATAGTCCACAGTAACCACCTGGCCAGGTGTCATACCATCGCAAGTCGCCGGCGCCATTCCACCCACAGTGTTGAGCCGGTACACCATCTTGACACCACTAGTCGAGGCTGTTTGCGCTTCAAGCCTGAGCCACTTTACATCCTTAGTCGCATCGGGCGCAGGCGTATCGTCGACCTTCTTAGCGACCGTGTTTCCAAGACCAAGGATATCGAAGTCGGGAGTGGTGGTGTCGAGGAAGAAGTGCGTGCCGATAGATGCGGATTCTTGGACGCGGCCTAGAGATGCAGTGCCGGCGGTAGGTTCGGATGAGATTTCGCAGGAGGCGTTGAAGAGTTGGGCTAGAGCGCCGATTGCGGCTGGTGTGGCTGTCGCGTTGCTGCATGTGTAGTTTTGTGTGCCCATGCCGAGCGCGACAAGAACGAGGGACATGTCGGCTGTTGGTGGTGGGAGCGCGGAGGCGGGCTGCTGGATGCCGCTGAGGTCGCAAGATGGTGCTCCAGGTTGCGCTGGCTCTGCGGGCGCGGTAGTGTTGGCGGTGTCATCGCAATCCTGACGAGAATAGATTTGTGGGAGACGCGAAGGCGCGGTCATGGCCATTGGGATGAGCGCAAAGGCCGTGAGAAAGAGTGTGGCGTGCATATTGACGGTTTCTGGTAAAGAGTTTCCTTGAAAATCGAAAGACTTTTGTGTATCCTGAAGGTATGGATAAGAAAGAAGGCGTTGTTGGAATTAACGAATATGCGAACGAATGTAGAGCTACCAGAGCCCGAAGAAACGAATGAAGAATGAGGAAAGGAGGCTGAAAGGCTGAAAGCTGGATAATTGCGCTTGCTCTGGTCCAACCTGGATGAAGACGTCAGACGACTTATATAAAGTTCTGTCATCCCTTCGTCGGACCTTCTCAGGTAGCTTCTACATGGATTTAGATTGCAAATGCGGGTGATAACATGTCAAAACGTTTGACATGATCCTTAGGTCGATGTTGGTGTTTCGACAGGATCAAGATACGTTGGTACATGGATTAACGGTTGAAGTGCCGTGGTGTCGGGCGAGAGCGCGGTTTCGCGTAGGCACAACTGTCGCGAGTCAGTGTGGCCAACGGTCTTCTGAAACGAGGCATCCCAGCCTTGCGGTAGAAGAGCGTTGACGACGTTTGCAAAGACAAACAACCCGTGGGTCCTTCGATGTTGGCCAAGCTGCTAAGAGATTTTGAAGATCATAACAGGTCGTCGATATAACCTGCAAAGTTCAATGGCGCGCTGCGAAGTTCGTGATGTAATATTCGTCGTGTACGCCACGATGCGCCGTCGTCGAACCTAAGGCGACAGGAGCCCTAGCTTTCTTAGGAAGGAAGCCACTTCAGAAGAGCCGCAATCTCACCCTGTCTGCGGCGTAGCTACAGGGAAATCTCATCAAGGACAGAAGTTCCATGTGACTAGTAGACAGTGTTGCTGAAACTGGTACCTGGGTACCTGCAGAACCTGCCACAGAACCTGAAACGTGGGGGATGAGCTGACGGCCCGAACTGGGGCAGGAAACATATCGTGTGCAGTTCGTCCGCTATCACGCTGAAACAACCGCGACCGCTACCCAACTACGCCGCAGTCGTTGAGATGTCTCGCGATACTTTTGCCGCGTGTTGGTCTTCACGTGGGCCGCTCGTCGCCTGCAGGCAGGATGTCATCACCCGTTTCCCCAGACGTCGAACGTAACAGAAACCTTACCTGCGTTGAAGTGAGGAGTCGGTCCGCATTAGTGCAAGGCCAGCAGAAGGCCAGCCTGCACCTCCAGGTTCGAGACCGTGCGGTGGCTTGCCCTAGGTTTCCGAGGTCAGCACTTGTGGCAAAACGCGAGTAGGCAGGAAGCGTGTTCGTCCGTGTTGAATACGGTCGATGTAGAAGACCGAGAGCATCGCTCCGGCGACAGTGTTGTATCTAAGATCACCGGCGCTGCTGGAGATTCGGAGAGTCGCGTCGTGATGATCCGAGTGAGACGGCCATATCGTCGGCCCTGAGTTCACCGAATCGGATCGAGCTAGCGTCGTTGCTCTTTCCGCAGCTCCGCCTCAGCCTACACGTGTGTGCACTACGCAACGCCCTCATGTAGAACCTCTTTAGAAATACGCTGCCTCGGTTCTTTGGGTATGCGATAGTAATCATCCCACGATACACCATGGAACGAAGAGTGAGCCTCAAAGACCTCATTCGTAATGCCGGCGTCATCCCCGTCGAACAGCGCCAAGCAGTCCTCCCGGCCCCAACACAGCCGGCCGTCTCAGTCAGCGAGGAGGACATCTCGCAAGCGCGAAACATCCTGCTTGAACGGAGGGCCAAAAATCCCGAAAGCAAGAATGTGTTGAAGAGCATCTTCAAAAGCTCGAAAGAGAAGGACAAGGGACAGGATGGGGCGCAATTCTCGCAGGAGGAGCTCGACCAAGCCTTGTCCGCTGTCATCCGCAGTCCCACGACTGGACCCGGCCTAATCCAAGCCTTCCTCACTCTGGGCGCGAAAGTGAACATCATCGAGACAATCGACAAGAAGCGAAGATCGAGTAATCAGGCCAACACAGCATTGCGCCGCCGTAGCACGGTCTTGCAGCAGGCCGCAAGCCTGAGGAAAGCCGATGGTGTCAACATTCTCGCCGCCTCTGGTGCGGACCAACAGACCTTGGACGAAGGACTGAAAGCTGCTCTGGCTGCCGGCGATCAAGAAAGTATAGGCCTCTTACTGCGTCACGGAGCAGATCTAAACAACTTCCCCAATGCTTTGGCCAATGCGGTCCGATCGAATGACCTGAACTTCGTCAAGCTCTTGTTGCGAGCTCCAAAGCCACTGCGTGCTCAGATCATCAATTCTTGCTTACCTGCAGCGGTTCAGCAAGGCTCGGATGCTGTCATATCTCTGCTGATAGCATACGGCGCTGACCCGAATTTCGACTCCGCAAGCGCTCTCAACATGGCGATTGGAAGACAGGCCTACAAGCTGGCCATCGCTCTGGTCGCTGGCCCGATCCGTCTTAACGAACCGAACCTGCAACATGCGCTCGACACTACCATGAGGCTACCAACGCGACAAGCAACGCTGCAGTTCCTACAGCTCTTGTTTTGCTGCGGGCTACCTCCCGATAGTCGTGGTCTACCGGACTTCCTCATCTGTCTGGCAAGAAGCAACGACACTGCTGGCGCGAAGATGATGGTCAGCTATGGCGTACCAACCACCGCTGACGATGCCGAGTGTCTGAGAGAGGCTGTCGAAAACTCAAACTGGAGCTTGGTGGATGCTATTCTCCAGACCCCCATCGCCCCTCTGCATGCAACAGCAGCGCTTGCTGTTTTGCCGACCAACACCCCACAGCCTGATAGACTTCGCGTAGTCGATGCCTTGCTAAAGAAAGGCGCAGCAGGTCTGCCTCTTGGTCGATTGCTCACGCAAGCCACAAAGGAGAAAGACACTCAGTTGATCGATCTCCTTCTTGGTGCTGGCGCGCCTGTCGATTCAGGCGACAACGGCGCACTTCATTTTGCAGTGGTCAATCGAGATATCCGAACACTCAAGTCAATTCTGAACGCTCGCCCCCCACCAGAGACCCTAGCGAACGTGTTTCCACTCATCTTCCGTACTGATGGGATCTCGGTATCGGAGCGACGTGAAATTGCGCGGCTATTACTAGAGCACGGTGCAAGTGGTCCTGGTGTTGATCAAGCTCTAGTCAATGCAATTGCGGACACGTCGGCTGGGCGGGATGGGGCCCTGATAACAGACCTCGTTCGCAAAGGTGCAAATGTTGACGAAAGAGCCTTGTCGCTCGCAGTGACACAAGTCGACATCTCTCTTCTGCGTCTACTCTGCAACACTAGACCCAACTCCTCAGCGACGTCGGCAGCCCTACCTCTAGCATTTGATTCACGAGCGGGCAGACACTCAAAAACACTCGAGATCATTGACTTGCTTCTGAACCATGGAATTGAAGAAGAGCCAGCCAGTCAGACCTTACAGATTGCCATCAATGGCGGCCCCGACAACATTGATATCATCGAGCGGCTGCTCACTGCCAGCCCTAGACTGCTAAGCACCGCGTTCAAGTACACGACAGCGATTGAAGATCCTCACATGAAGGCACCAATACTGAATGCTTTACTGAAGCTAGGAGTACCACAAGACGCTCTGGACCAAGCCCTTGCCGCGGAGACACGACAGGCCGTTGCCACAAATGACACAACCAGTACCAGGTTGCTGTTGGGACAAGGAGCATCTGTGAGTCACAATGATGGCGAAGCGTTGAGTGTTGCGGTAGCTTCAGGAAACAGCTCGCTAATGGCATTAATACTCAGTGGACGTCACCAACCATCACGATCTAACGTCACGAGGTCGTTCCGTACATTGTTCACCGACGAGAAGTTGATGCTGGAAGGAAAGAAAGGAAGCATTGGTGAAATGGCACAAGAGCTACTGGCCCGTGGAGTAGAACAGTCTGCCATCGACGCAGCTCTGCGACTCATCCTCAGCAACGAGCATAGTAAGTATACGGAGCCCTGGATTGATCTGTTGCTTCAATATCACGCGGATGTCAACACGGCGGATGGGGCATGCTTCGTCTTCGCAGCACAAAAGCACAGTCACACCATCTTTGAGAAGCTCATGCGTCACAACCCCAAGTTCAACGTCGTCGTTCCAGCGTTATTGAGTTCCAAGCTCCAAGACGAAGTAGTCGTTGCCGCAATACAGTCATGCCTCGATCACGGTTGCATACTTGAACAGCTCGGTGTCGGCTATAACAAGCCACCGATACTCATCACCACCATGACTGTGTACCCACGCAATAGCGCGCTCATCACGCTACTCTTGAAGCACGGCTTGAATCCGGAAATAACCATCCCCACGGTTCTCCATTCGTCCTGCGGACCCGAAACTGTGCCCGCACTGCTTTGGGCATTAGCTCAACCACAAAAGCGCATTTCGGACGCCGTCATCTCCGCCCTTTTGGAAGCTGGAGCATCCGTTGACCGACTTTCTGCCGCTTCGGAGACTACGGCACTTATGCTCGCCGCTCGTGAGGGGCGTCATGAGATAGTGAACGCACTAGTCGTGCGGGGTTCGGATGCGGATCTTCGGGATGTCTGGAACAAATCCGCACTCTTCTATGCTAGCAGCAGTGTGTCTGGGGAAGCCACAGTGAAGTTACTAGCGCCATGCTCGCTAGCAAATGATGGTGCATTACATGAGTCAGCGAGGGAACTCAACGTCGAGGTCACGAGGACATTGTTGGAGCATGCTCATGATACAAACTATCCTTCCCGTCTTCATGGTGGCAGGAATGTCCTTGGAGAGATATGTCTCAACGCTAGAGTCTCCACATCCGCGCATCGCTCGAAGTTTCGCCAGCTACTGCGTCTCCTCCTGACCAAACGCGTAAACCCCAAATTCCGCGCTCGCAATGAGAAGTCCAGTGTCATCCTCGCGCTCGACAATGCCTACAGCGCCCTTCCCATCACGGAGGCTCTGCTAGAGACAGAGATATGGCAAGACCTCAACGATGAAGCACACATCTACTGTGACGCAGCCTCAGGCCTCCATTACTCACCCTACTCCTACGTTGAGCTAATCGCTACACCCGCCCGCGCTCCCGTCAAAAGGGCCTTACTCGATCTCCTTCGCGACAAAGCCTGTCTCCCAGTCTACTATTCCTCGTCGGCACTCCAACCCGTGGGCGCAACAGGCATCCCACCCGCAATCGCCAAACTCGTAGACAAGCAAAAGGAACACGAGCTCTCTATCCGCCACGAGAAGGAGAAGTTCGAGCACACTCGCACGATCGAGGAAACAAGCCATAAAGACATACTACGACGCAAGCGCGAGAGCCAAACCGTCGAACTGGAACTCCAAACCAAAGCAACCCAGCACTACACCGCCCTGGAGCAGCAGAAACACGACTTCGAAGTCCACCGCGTAAGGGAGGCGGAGCGTATGAAGCGGTCTGAACGAGTGGCTTGGCATAACTTGGTACAAGAGCAAGAGCGCGATGCTGCTGCGGCACGGGCGAGTGCAGAGGAGAGGAAGCTGAGGGAGGCTATGGCGGCTGAGAGCAAGATGATTGAGCAGCGGAAACAGGAGTTGGAGCATAGGGCTGGGGTGGAGAGGAGGATGTTGAAGGAGAAGGAAGAGCATTATGAGAGGAATGTTAAGAGGCAGAAGGAGGTTAGGCAGATTGAGGGTGGGCCGCCGCAGTGGGGGACTGTTGATTAGCAGTTTTACAGGGGAGTGGTGAGATAGTTTTATGGGATTTTTTTGGGTTAGCGCGATGAGGTGGATTGGTGAACAGGTCTATCTCACACTTGAAAGAATTCATTTATCATGACATGATCTTTGCATTGGACTATGCTCTTCCATGCATGTACATGTGCAGTATCTGAAGGTATTTCACCTTCATCTTCATCGGCGTACGCGTCTGAGGTGTTCGAACGCGTCCTGCCTCCTCGGCAACGCGCTCACCTTCGCTTCGCTCCTTCCCCCTGGTCAAAACACCGTGCCACATCCAACCTTACAAACAACCGCCTCTACGACCTTTGCTTCTCCACACAACAATCGCGAGCCCCTGCAGCACTACTACGATAATGGATCCGCAGCAGCAGTACATCGCACAAGTCAAGGAAGAATACGATGAGCTTGGCATCTGGGTGCCGGTGAACGAAGAGCAAGAACCTGCTGAGAGCGTGGCCACTGCTGTCCCTAAAACTGAGCCGACTGATCAAGTACGTTCATCTATGACAAGCTTATTCACTCTTGACTACAATGTTTACTACAGCATGCTAATACAAGTAATTCCAGACCACAACCACCCACAACAAACCAAAGAAAGCCAAGAAGTCCAAGAAGGCCAAACGAACCGATCCTCTGACCAAGAGAGAACAGCATGTCCAGCGTCTCGAGGCGATGAATTCCCGGCTCCGCAAAGACCTCAGAGAGGTCCGCGACGGAACAAGAGTGCAGCAGATGAAAGACCTCGAGAGTCAAGTCCTCTTGCTGCAAGAAGCCGTCGGACCAAACAAAGCTAGCATCATCAAGGACTTGAAGCTAGAAAATCTGCAACTACAGAAGAAGGTCGAGAATCTGCAGCGAGAGGTCAAGAACGCAGAGCGAGACGTTCGAGCTCACAACAACAGCATTGAGAATAGAGAGGAGAAGGTTGTGCTCAAAGGACGAGGCCACAAACTTGCGCAGGCAAAAGCCCAAAGCGATCTAGCAGTCCGTAATCTAAAGAAGCAACTGAAACAGGAGCAAAAGACCAGAAAGAGAGTGGAGGATCGCTGGCGTCAGGCTGAGGCGCGCTTCGCACGCTTTACGGGTCCCGAGGGACATGGGGCTGAGATGACTGAAGAGTTGCTTAACGAAGAAGAGGTCATCGAACAAAATATCGTCAAGGATGAAGAGTCGATGGTGGTTGAGTGATGGTGAACAACGCAAGACATGCGCGAGAAGCTGCACAGAAATACGCGGCTCTTATACAGAAATGATCGTGGCTTAAACTTGACATTAAACTATGCTCTTCTAATCGTGGACATCCGCAGACCTCGAGGGTGCGTCACCTCCGATGTGTCTGATTGCTATCGCATCGCCTCGGCAACGCACTTACCTTCACTTCGCTCTTTCCCCGTTCGTGAACTTTGCCACATGCACGCTTGCTAACCTCAAAACACCCCACTTCTCCAATGTGAACTCGTCCACACAACCTCAACCCGCAACGGCGACCCAGCCACCATGGATCGGTATCAGCAGTACGGAACGCAAGTCAAGGAGGAGGATGCCGAGCTCGAAGACTGGATACCGATAAAGCAGGAGGAAGGGCTCGCGGAGCAAGTTCCCACTGTTGTCCCCAAAGCCGGATCATCTGGCGAGGTGAGTGCACTCATCCTACTGATAATCTTACCGGGTAGCACTGCTGTCTTCCAATGCACATACTAACTACGACGTTAATAGTCCACTCTAACTTCATATCGACGCCAAAATAAACAAGACCGACGTCGAGAGATTCAACGTTCTACCGGTAAACGCAAACGTGGTCCAAGAACCAAGAAGCCGCCAAAAAGAGTGCGCCTAGCAGAGAAACTACGAAAAGCCGAGGAGATGAGCCATCAGCCCGGCAAGAAAGAGATCCGGGATTCTCAGATCCAGCAAGAGCTCTCCGACACCCGCAAGATGATTGCGGACCTTAAAGCACGCTCACAAGTGGGTGCACCGGATGTACAAATCTCGCCACCTCATCACGTACCCGAGCCAAGCGTCATGACCAAGGAAACAAGAACCATAGCAGCAATAAGAGCAGATATAGCGCGCCTGGAGCAAGAACTAAAGGAAGCATGTCGGCAGGGCGAGAACGCCATACGCGATGCTCGCGCCACCGGTAACAACGACGGCGATGTTGAAGCGCTGGAGAAAGAGCTTGCAAGGGAGCAAGGAAAGGATCGGGCGACGGTTAGGAGGATGCAGAAAGCTCTCAAGAAAGAGCAGGACAAGAGTGAAGAAGCGCACAGTGGCTCACATCAAGTCATCGAGCAGGAGGCTAGTATGCCAGGCTGGCCGGGAAGTCGTGATCTACCGATTAGACAGCTCATCAAGGTTGAGGACGAAGACATGTAGTATGAGGATGGAGAGTAGCACAGGGTGTGTGATTAACGCCAAGGAAAGCTTATGTATCTGTCGATGATACTCATTGCGAAGCTTGGAGAAGGACTGCGAGGGTTCACGTGCGAGCAAAGAACAACCATCATGAGAGAGATATGTGCGAACTCAGATTGTATTGTGATAGTCGATGTGAGATGGTGACAAGACACGTCGTAGGCAGAGATACGAGTAACAGCGATGATATAGCATGCTGGTAAACATGATTCATCTGACAGAACATCGTGTGTGACTTCATCCCTTTCCCCTTGCACATATACTGTCACATTTCCGAATTGAGAAGCAAGTAAACGTTCGTTCATTCATTCTCCAACAACACCGGGTATAAACTACACCTCCCTTTCCATTCCCCATTCACACATATCACATAACATTCATATACAACACCAACCCACCAACCCACCAACCCCGATCACTGCACCTCAAAAACCCCACTAACCCCCTCAAACTCCTCAACAGCTCCCCCAACTTTCTTCGCATCCCCATAATACCTAATCCTGTACCTCCCCTTCTCCGTCCCCAGAACCGGCGTATCCCAACTAATAGTAACATCACTCGTCCCCGTAAGCCCATTAACCCTCTTCCACTGATACACGACCTCCCAATCCTCGTCGTTCTTAACCTGCGTCCACTCCCCACCGTCACCATCACTATCACTGCTCTGTTTCTCTATAGCCGCAAACGTGCCTTCAAGACGGAGGTTGTTCCGCGGATTCGCGCCGACGAACGTCGCGGAGACCGTGGCGCCGCGGGCGTAGGTCGGCAGGACGTCCTTTGTGACCTGGCCGAAGGAGCGGCCGAAGCCAGCACCGTCGTAGACGACGCCGGTGATGAGGGAGATGGATTTGTCGCGGTTGTCTGGGGGCGAGGGGCCGGGCGGAGGCGGGGAAGAGGAAGAGTCGGATAGGTAGGGGAGGTAGGACAGGGTGGAGTTGATGTAGGCGTTTAGGGTGTGGGGCCCGTAGAGGGTGGAAGCGCCTTCGTAGCGTTGGATGCCGTATTCTTCTTCCGTGGCGATGTAGTGTGTGTAGCTGTTTGCTGGGCCGCCTAGTACGACGATGGGCGAGGTGGCGATGGCGGAGGAGATGACGGCGTTGTGGACGGCTTCGCGCCAGCGGCGGCCGGACATGGTTGTTGCTTCGCCGGGGGAGACGATGATGACGAGTTGGCCGACGCGGAGGACTTGGATGTCGACGATGTTTGGGGACCAGGGGTAGGGCACGTTGGCTTGTCCGACGTTAAGTAAGACGGGCTTCGGGTACTGGCACTCCTTTTGCTCTTTGCTTGGTGGTGCGATGGCGCTGCCGACGAGGTTCCAGAAGGGATTCGAGGGCGCGCCGGGGTCGTTTTGGACAAAGTCAAAGGCGCCGGGGCCGTCGGATGTGCCGGCTGCGAAGGAGTTGCCCATGGCTGCGGGACATGTGTGGACGACGGAACCATTGCTGAGGGTGAAAGTGAAGTTGGAGAAGTCGACATAGGTGTGGAACGAGCGGACCTTGCCAGAGATGGGCGTGAAGGCATTGAAGTCGTAGATGCTCCTGGCACCCTCGGCCTGACGCCTGCCAATCTCGTAGCAGGACTTGTGGCCTCCGTCGTCGAGACCGAAGAATGGTCCACGACCGTGGCAGTCCTGGCTCTTTCCTCCGCAGGTGCTGTCGTTGAGTCGGCACTGCTGGCCTGAGCCGTCTTCGCAATAGGCGCCGAGTACGTTGGGGGTAGTGTCACCGACATTGGCCTGCGAGAAGCCTGCCACAAAGCCCTCGGCAGCATTTGAGTCGGCCGCATTGGCCTCCATATCCTTCTCCAGCAAATATGCGGCCACGCCCTTGTTGTCTCCAGCAATGAGCGTCTGGTTTCCAAGCATACTGGTGCCGTGGACAGGGAACCAGTTCAGGATGCCAATGCTCTTTCCATCACTAGCTCTCGTGAACTTCAAAAGTGTCATGGTCTTGTCGACATTGTCCGTGTAGCGATCGCGTTCTGCTTGGGGGTTGGCAAGGTAGGCGAACAGACTGCGGTTGATGTTCGCATCAGCAATCTTTGCACTGCCAGCGCTGACAGTTCCCAGGGTAAGTCCTTCATGCGCCCTCTTGATGGACAGAAGTGTTCCGTCCACAATCGCGCGATAGCTCTGCTTGTCGAAACCCTGGCTCGTGATTTGCGGAAGGAGGTAGTTCAACCAGGCTCCCGGTCCGGCATGGCTGTGGGTGCCAGTCACGGCGACATTGTTCTTCCCGTATACAGCGTATTCGGAGCCCATGGCCTGGAGCCCTTCCAAGATGCCATTTCGGATGGCAGTGTCTCCAGACTGTGTGTCGAGGACGAGGTACACGAAGCGTTCGCTTGCTTCGTCCGGGTTGCCGACGATGAAGGCGCGGGAGTAGAGGCGCTGGCGGAGTCCAGATCCGATTTGCGACGAGTTGGCGTAGCCCATCATGTTGAGCTCGACGACGGGACTGTGGCGACGTTAGTACATTCACACACAGTATATTCTCGCCACATACCCAGTGATATCCGCCTTGCCAACGCCGACAAGGTACGAAGAAGCGTCGCCAGCCTGGCCTCCATCCTGCTTCTCACTGTTGAAGACATCCTGCTGGGCTCCAGTGTACGTCTGATCGAGGCGCGCATGCCAGAAGTCGACGACGGGGAATCCGAGGTTGATGACGAGTTGGGCGATGATCAACGAGGCAACAAGGGCCGCACCCAGTGCGACTGCGATGTGAGAGCGCGCCATGGACGCGAAGAAATGTCTGGGCGGAAGTGTGCGGAAAGAAGGTGGAAGCCGTTGGACGGGGCGCGGCGAGGTTCTTGTACGCTACTGCTGGCACCGGAAGTTACGCGTGCCAGACGTGTAGGCGTAGAGGGTTGCACATGGGCGTACAGTTGATTAGCAGGGAAGATAGACAGAGACAGGGAGACAAAGTATCGCCTCTGGCCACACAGCAGCGCGAAGCTTGACAGTCGCGCCTGGCACCTGCATTGCATGACGTTGCGGGGTTCCTCGCCGTCTGGTTGGCGGGGAGCCCGGACGCGATCAGTGCCTAAATCTACCCGTGCAGGCCTGCTTCTCTAGCACGTCTAGTTTCGCGACACCCTTCCACCTCACCTGCGCATCCAATACACCATCTGCCATCTACCTCGCCCTTATCCCGGCCCGCTGCACGTCGCTTGCCCGCCATGCCCCTCATCCAGGAATCCTACGACCATCTCCCTTGTACGTCCAATTTGCTCCTGCCCCAACACAGCAACCATGTCCGATGCGCCCAGTCACGCGCGACATCTGGACTGATAACCCCGTTATTGCCTCGCTAACTGCATGTAGACGTCGATACGGAGCTCTCAGCTGCGAGCCTGGTCGCAGCCAGACACGCTATCAACGCCGATATCAGGGCCGCAGGCGTAGACACCACAGACATGCATCCGGCGCTTATACCAGCAGCGACGAAATACACACCCACCTTTTCCGATTTCATCACGCGCGAGCATGCGCGCCTCGACGATCACCCTACGTCGAAGCTGTCGGGCGTCGATTTGAAGCGCTATGAGGATCTCGATGCGCCGGAGAGCACGACTCCGACGAGCGACGAGGAGAGGCCGGAGTTGCTGGAGCGGTGGAATAAAGCGCTCAAGCAGGCGTACACGAGCTCGGAGTATGTGCAGGGCAGGCTGACGCAGTTGGGCCTGTTGGAGAAATTCGGGAAGAACGCGTGGTTGGTGGGTAACTCGCAACTGGAGGATATACTCAAGGGCGTCGAGGCTGAGCTGGCGGGTTTGGGCAAGCAGCAGGAACAGGTGGAGATGGCGAGGAGGTCGCAGCAAGATAGTGCGGGTGCTGAGCTCAAGACGCTCGAGGAGACGTGGAAGAAGGGTGTAGGAAGAGTCCTAGAGACCGAAGTCGCGGCTGAAGGGTTGAAGCTGCAGATTCTGGAGAAGCGGAGGGCAGGGGCAGTTTAAAAAATTCATCACCGTCGAGTGAAGAGGATAGTTGCATGATACCCAATACACACATTACAAAGAATTACTACACACACAGCATGATTTACGACAAACAGGTCGCAATCAGTGATCATTACTAGGAACTATATAGCTAAAGTAGCAGGGGTACTCATTTATAGAATTGAAAAAGCACGCCTCATTCGCCATCGCTGCTCTGCTCATCTGCAAAAACAAGTCAAGGAAAAACGTTTCATCCCTTTTTGGGTATCGAACTCCATCGTCATTAGCTGAAATGAAAGACAGACCATCCACTAGTACACAATACGCTCGTCGAAGACGGGTGCCTCACGCGAGTGACCGTCCTCAACACCCTTCCAGTACACCTTGCCCTTCTCGTTGAAGGTAGCCTGCTCGTCCGTGATGACGAGTCCGGGGACGGTCTTCTGCGTGTCCCTGATTTCGCGCGTGCTGATGCCCATGTCGTCCTTGACGATCCAGATTACGGGTGTGGGGCTGGTGACGGAGGGGTTGAAGAAGGCGCGCTTCTGGATTTCCATGGGCAGCGGCTCTTGCGGGTGGTGGTAGAACTGGTCGAGGGACGCGGAGAGGTTGTGGATCGAGTTCTTCTCGGGGTTGAACATCTTGGCCAGGAAGCCGGGCATGCGGGTGGCCTTGGGGGCGTAGCTGGGGGTGGCATCGGTGGTGTGGACCTTTTCGCCGTTCTGGGTGTGCATGCCGTCCTCGTGGTGGCCGTTGGTGACGCTGCCGTGGGCAGGGGATGGGTCGGTGTAGGCGAGGCGAGCTTCCTCGTGCTTCAGAGCGAATTTCAGAGTGAACTGGAAGACGAGGGTGAGGAAGAGGAGCAGGCACATGATGGCCAAGGGACCGACGGCCTGGATGTTCTTGGCCGTGGCAATAGCGAACAGACCGATCAGGCAGATCTCAGACAGGTAGATACCGGTCATGAGCTGACGAAGAGCCTTCTGGTAGGCTTCGCCCTTGGTGTCCAGGTTGGTCTCGTACACGTAAAGGAAGTTGTACCTGAAGGCAACGTAGATGAGGGAAAAGCCAATCGTAGCGAAACCGAGGATAAGAGGTGCAATGCCAGAGTAGGTGATACCAATGACAGCCAAGTTGACCCACTTGGGGTACTCAGATCCCCACGATGGAGCCGACAGCTTAGTAAGCTTGTCGAAGATCTTGCGAGGTGTCTTGCCAGGCAGAATGCGGCCCAGGAGCACAACCACAACGAAACCTCCGATGTTGAGCAGAGTTCCGGCAGCCGATGAGAGACCCAACAGGATGAAGTAGCTGATGTAGAAGTTGGAGGCTTTGGGCAGGCTTGTAGAGAGCAGAGTGAGCACGCTGCCGGGGTTGTCGATGATCTGGTTGATGGCGGATGTGATGGCGCTGGACAGGGTTGCCACAAGGAATACTTGGACGACCTGGAAGGCGAAGTACCAGTTCTGGGTCTTGAGCTCGATCTGACTCCATGTAACGTATCCAGCCAACTTGGCCATCAAGCGACAGACGATCGGCACAAGGGCCATGAGCACGGCAAGCATGACAGCTGGCAGGAGACCGGTAACAACACCCAGGATGACCTGAGGGATGTCCAGAATCCACTCGAGCCAGGAGAAACGGTCAGCTAGGTAGTTGATGTTGGAGATGAGACCGACAAAGGCAACTGAGTACGTTAGCTGAGGTCTGTAAATGTGTATGATGGGTCTTACCGGGAATTGCGAAGAAGATGATCATAACAGTGATGAATGCGGTAGCGACGGCCCAGCGGGCAAGGTGCTCCATGGGCTTGATCTTCAGATTGCCCCAAACGACCTCCTGAGGCACGATACCAAGTTGGCGTGCCTTGAGCTTCTTGTCAGGTCGGGTCTTGCTGCTTTGCATCATCTGCCAGGCGTCCTGCGCATGCCTCTGGGTATCAAACTCGAGGAAGACGGCTCCGACCAATTCACCCTGGCCGTTCCAGTGCTTGTCTTGCTCTTGGGTGATCTTGGGCATGAGCTCAGCAAGGTGCGATCGTCCGTACTCAATAGTGTCAACCTTCTTGCCGATCAGGAACTTGAGCTTGTGTGTCGGGCGCTTCTTGGGGTCGATCCACTTGGTGCCGTCAGATACGTCGCTTGCGACGAAGTGCTTCTTGCCCTTCTCAGCCTTGATCCGGTTCATGTTGGCTTCACGCAGGAGCTGGTTCTCGCCATCCTCCAACTTCATAGCAGTCTTGTCACGGTCCTCGACCAAGTCGTCCAACTCCTTCGTGTTGGAGGCGACCCAGGCATGCTTGACGCCGGGGAACATCTCGAAGAGAGCAGACTGGGACATGGTCGTTGGGACGTTGGTGAACAGAATGGTACGCGAAGACAAGCGGCTGGCTCCCCATGGCGAGCGACGGTACGCTTGTCGGAGGTTGACGACGTAGAAGGACTCGCGGGCAATGATGCACATAACCATGCTGAGGAAGATGAAGGAGATTCCGGCATGGGCATAGTAGCGGTTGACATTCTTGCCTTCGGGGTTGACGTTACTCATGGAGAGAAGGTCGAGCTGCTCCTGGCCTGCCCCTCCCGTTGCATTGACGGGGAAGAGAACGGGCCATGTGACAAGACATCCCAGGAAGCAGGTGACGATGAGGACCTTGAAGAAGCGCACGAACAGGTAGCCGTCAATGGACTGGTGGTCGAGAATGTACTCGTCCTTGAGGTTCTTGAAGTCCTTTATCCATCCTAAGAAGCCTCCACTAGGCGCGGGCGTCTGTCGTTGCTGCCCCAGGTGGTTGAGATAGGTTCTCGGCGCATAGACTCGGCGGAAGTATTTGCGCGCGATAAGGAAAGCGACGACGAAGGCGAGCGCAAGAATGGCAGTCGGCACCAGGGTGGAGACCAAACTGGAAAGGGAGTTTGAGGATTCTTGCTGGGCTTTGCCAACTTCACCACCCTTTGTTATGATTAGCGCACGTTCATGCTGGTGCTGTCGCGATAGCGGAGGGACTCACGGTGGTCGACATGCTGGGCAACTAGGCAGTCGCGTGCCCGTGGGGGGTGAGTGAAGGAGTCGCGAAGAGAAGATGCTTCTTAGGAAATGAGGAGGCTCTAGGACTGCATACAAATAAACAGGACTGCGGGCGCTATACAAGGAGTCCACCAGCCTCTACTCCTAGTGTGACGTCGTGGTCCAAGCACACTCCACAAATCGGTCCTATCGCGCGACTCGAGCCAGCCCGCTAACCCCTTCAGCTTAGCTGCGCGCATCCAGCTTCTGGACCCTGACACTTCACTGCGGCCTGCATCACCAGCCTCAATTGCGGAAGGCTTTTCGCTGCGTGGCGGTGATGCAGCTCGGCGTGGCCGTGAAGTGAAGTGAGACTTTTCACCCACCCATGTCCGCCTCGAAACGCGTCCTCATGTGAAGGATGCGCGACAAGGGCCCAAGGAAATTACCGAGCTGGCGGAAAAGCAACCTTGTGATTCGCGACATGCGGCGCAAATCCAGTTGAGAGAACATTGCCAAGCTCCCAGCCTCGCTAGCGATCGTCCTGGATGCGGTACGACAATTACGTCAATCGAGCCTTGTCCGCTGCCGGGCTACCCCTTCTCCTGTCAGGTGTCACTAGACGCCGCCTTGGTTGAAAGCGACCGACGATACAGTGATACAGCGAACAAACACGGCACAGAACCGACTATGCGTTGTTGCGGTTAAGCAGCCGAAACTATGACGATGCCATCTCACCGCACTCTGTGCGCATCCTATCACCTGCACTGCACACAGACACGACACAGACACAGAAAGCCTATTCCCCCCACCGCATCTTGATCCCGCAGTGATAGTCACAATTGATTGACACGCGCAGCCGCTCCTCGCACACAGCGGGAAGGATTGACAACTCCACACCCCCTGTGGGAACCGACGATCTAGATTGAAGCCACATCCCGTCTCACCACGTCTACGATCTCATCTGCGGGCTGCAGCCAATCCCCTGGCCCCGACTGTCATCTCCACCAACACCAGGTGACGCGCAATATCGACTGGACACAATTTGAGTTTTCGTCTTTTCAGCTCGCTGCCCCTGTTTACACATGCGGGTACACGTGGCGCAGCTTCCAGACCCTGCGTTTTTCGCTGCACCGCCACACGTTCACACCAGTCTTTTCCGCGGGGTGTGCGCAATCGTTCTTACGCGCTTGGGCTAGGTAAGCTGCGATTCACGGCCTTTCCAGAGGAATGATGCAATCGCAGACATGTTCTTCTAATCAAACCAAGAACTAGCTCGTAAGTGCCGTTGAGCCGTTGGCGGTGCCGCCCGTCGATGGAAAGGTAGCATCATCTTTGTCTGCATCAGACACACACATGCCTGTCGTCTTCACATGAGCCGATGATGAACCTTCTTTGTTCTTTCAGAGTTTGCTTCAATAGGACCGAACCAGCCGTTGATCTCTTCACACGCCAGAGATAGGCGATACGCGATATTAACGACCGAGCCCCCTGTCCACTTCGGCACTGCCGTTGCGAGATGGCTTGTGGACGATGCAGCGCGTCGAAGACATGTGCTCACCACATGCAAGGAGGACCACGAGCATGTTCTTTCTGCAACTACACCACAAGAGGGAGGGTAAATTTACAACATCCACCATTACCATAGGCGGCCAGGTCCTTTAGTAACACGGAACGATGCTCTTTTCCCGCCATCGCAGTAGGCAAATAGGCCACTCACTTCAACATTCGGAATACAACCATGGAACCTTCAGACATCAGAATGCAGCAGGCGACTATCGATCATGTGACAATGTTAGGTGCTAGATGAGGGCTAGCGCATATGTAGCATTGTGGCACAGCTGCGGGGACAACAACATGTGAGGACTGCGATGATATCACCGTGCCACTGCACATTTGCACGTCGCGATTTCAATCATGTCGCTTTGTAACGTTTGCAGGTCGATACCGTTTCGCAAAGTCATCACACGAGAGAAACATGATCACACGCTTGAAAGAGCTGGCTTTAGGTTCAACGCAGTTGGGCGAACATCGTCGATTCCCAACGACAATCTTCCTTGGAACGAGCGACGATGCACTATTGCAGAGATGGTGTCTCGCGCGAAGACATGCCCACTCTGCGCATACATCCTGCTGAAAATCAATCAAACGAGTTGGTGCACGACGTGGGAGAGGGGACGAAACTCCTTCACATTGGAAACAATCAAGACTGTCGTTCCACAGAATCCCATGGTGTGGATGAGATTACCTAGCGCTACGGAGTCGCATAAGCCCTTCCGAATCGCCTTAGGTACTCCACACTGTGTTGTAACTTCCTCTTGGTTGCTCGTCTACATAAGGTTACTATTTGGTAATTTTCACGCACGCTGAACAATAAGAAAATCCTAAACTGACTGGATAGTACAGACGACCCATTAAGGCGAATCTGCGACCTCACTAGTGTCGTTCTAAGAGAGACACTGCATCCTAAAACATTGAAACGTATGCTATCTTGGCTGGACAAATGTAACACTAGCCACTCCTGGTGCCATAATCGATCAATGCGACGAGTACCCCTGCCTAGACGAGTCTTGGACGTGAGCATGCTTCCTGGACGAGAACAAATGCTCGGTATGCAGCAGCCATGGCGAGATCAACTTGGGGGTGAAAGTTGCAAGCTTCTACAGACTTCCGAAGGTCAGACGGGTCTTTATGCGGCGTTGAGCTACTGCTGGGGCACCACCTTACCCTTGACGACGACTACAATCAATTTGAAGAACCACGAGTCTGGCATAGGCTTCAACATTCTACCGCGAACCTTGCAAGACGCTGTTATGGTTGTACGATGTCTGGACATTGGATACATCTGGATTGATTGCTTATGCATCCTGCAAGACTCGAAGAGAGATTGGGAACACGAATCTGCACATATGGCAGATGTATACTCCAATGCATCTTTGACTGTAGCTGCTTCACGAGCAGAGCACTGTGGGGAGGGATTCCTTGGTCCTCGCGAACTAAATCCTCCATTATGTGTGAACATCAAAGACGAAGGAGACTCGTTCGATCTGTTCTTTCAAACAGCTCCCATGCCAGTTGACGAGGTTAGTTGAACTCCCTGAGTTTGGCATTGTTCAGTTGAAATTTTCTAATACCTTTAGCCTTTGAATGGTCGTGGATGGGCTGGACAAGAAAAAGTACTCTCCCGTCGTATCTTGAGCTTTGAGACTGGCGAAATAACCTGGGAATGCTCTATGAGTAGCAAGAACGAAGAGAAACTTAGACAAATTAACTGGGCGTTCTTGCACCGCACTTACCACGGGAATACCGTTGAGCAAATGGCAAGGCCGCTAAACCAACCTATACGTCACAAGCTTTATCAATGGTATGATTATATAGAAGATCATACCATACGCGAAGTGAGCTTCAACAAAGACACCTTTCCAGCGATGGCTGGCGTTGTTCGAAAAGTACAAGAAGTCACCGGGGCCACATATTACGCCGGTCTATGGAAATCGCACTTCCTTGACGGCCTCCTATGGCACTTTTATCCGCTGTGGTACTACCATCCGGACCTATGGTCCCTCATCCCAGAGGAAAGAAGAGGAGAGAAACGACGGGGTCTTAGGAAACGGCAGGTATGGACTGCCCCGTCGTGGTCGTGGGCATCTGTCAAAGGCATCATTTGTCACGATTATCAACACGAGGCTGATAACATGTGGGCCGATTATTGTGCCCATCTCGAAGAGTGCAACATCACTCACAGCGGCTTGGACCCTTTTGGCGAAATTACGGCTGGGTCCGCCCGCATCAGAGGACCGTTAACTCTGGTCACACATGTCAAGGCTGACACAGATACTGTACAGTTTCCATCATGTAAGCTCCAGCTCGAAAACGGCGCACTGGTCAATGCTTTTGCTATGTTTGACTCTGTCGACTACAGATCCTGTAGTGCGATGATGATTACCGGCCACGTGGGCATATGCATCGAGAAGGTCGAGGGAACGACGGATACATATACTAGGGTTGGCACTGTTGAGATCATCAGGAATCATCGAGGCCCCGGGAGCGATATTGGCGATGACGATGAGTATACCATCTACAAACCGTGGACGCTTCTGACTGCTGCGGACCATTGCCCAGCACGTACTATCACTTTGGTTTAGTTCTCGTCAACTCCAGCTCATATTGAAGTGGTATCGTCCATCAGGGTCCGTCTTACTACCTCCAAGGATTATACACCATCCTCGACGATGATTATTGCTGTTCTCACTCCTCCGGTCTGATCACTTCAGTCATTCTGGTCAAAACAGCAAACGAGACTTGAGTAGCGCATGCCCCGCAATTGCTGACTGAATCGAGTATGTACCGACGATACCCACACCGCAGCGGGTTGCAGTGCAAACGCTTCAGGCAGCTCCGATTCGTCGATCGCTCACCTTTACTTTGAGATATCGGTCACGCGACGGTCGCAACTTCCACAACACCCCCTCCTACCTCTTCTGCTACGCTCTTTTGCGTCATTACCACGTTTCCCGACACCCCGCCCACTCTCGCATTTCTCTCTTCGTTACCACCTTACCGCCAGATTCCCACCACTTCCCGCGACATCCCTCTCCGCACGAGGATCACCGCCCATCCACCCGCCTTCCATCAACAATTGCAACGCCCGAATTCTCCAACAACATGCCCCCGCCGAATCCCCCACCCTACGACACGTCCATATTCGGTACAAGCCACCCACCACTCTCGGCCCGCCACGGCGTCCAAGCAGCCCATTTTCCGCCGCACAACTCCGGCCCCGTACGTCCACTACCCCTCGACACAGCCGTAGGCGTCTCAGTCCACTAACAACAACCAGATGTTCAACCCCCACACCCGGATCAACAACGCAATCGATGCCCTATACACAATCCGCCACTCTATGTCCGAACTCGAAAACAACCACCGCAACGCTCTCGAGACCAAGGACGCTGAAATGGCAAACCTCCGGCAGCGCTTCAACGGACTAAACACACTGCAGCGGAACACCAAGGCTCGAATCGACGACAAAGTCCTATTGCAGGGTAAACTGCAGAACGACATAAAAATCCTGAAGCGGGAACTCGCGGCCGAGAAGGCGAAGAAGGGTGTTGTCGACCAGGATATGGAAAAGCGGTTGGGCGAGGTGCGACAGGAGAATGGGTTGTTGACTGCGAAGGTGGCGGGGTTGGAGAAGGAGCTTGCGGATGAGAGGGCGAGGGGGAAGGAGAATAGGGATGCGAAGAGGGAGTTGGAGGTTATGAAGACGAAGTTGGCGGATATGGTGAGGGGGAAGGAGGTTAAGGTTGAGGTTGTTGAGTAGGGTGTGACTAAGGGTTTGGCGGGCTTGGGGATGGTTGTGGGAGTATATCGTGTAGGTTTTGGATGCGATGAATGGGCTTGATAGGAGGGTATTTGGGGTGGTTGTATGCACTGTTGGATCATAGTTGGTCCCAAACTCTTTCCAATATGTTACGTGTGTTGACCACCACCCTGTTGCAAAAGTGCTTCTCGCCGCTGTCTCATTCTCGTCTCTTCCATCTCTAACCACTCCACCTCCCTCTTTCTCTGCGCCTCCACATGTGGTGAGACTTGCGACGTCGAATTATTCGCTCCTGGTACTGACATCATCTCCGCATTCCTGCCATCACCTCCATCGTTCCTTCCGACCAACCCAGTCTCATTCGCCCGCCCATGTTCTTCCATCCCATTATACGGCAATTCTCCCGGCTGATCCTCAGCCCTAAGCTCATGCGCTCCTCCCACCGCGTATTTGTACGAGTGCGACCGATCTAGTTCCTGCGTAAGGCCGTTGCCTGACATTTCTTGGTATTGTGTTTGGTATGCGCCAGCCGTAGGGGCGGACTGATCTGCACCGAGGACCATCTTGTCGCCGTCGCCTTCTCGCCTCGCTAGTTCGTCGTCGGTGAGGGTGGTCGTGGGTGGCTGCGCCCTCCGCTTTTTGCGCCGCCAAAAGTACCATCCTCCAATTATGACGGCGAGGATGACGATGCCTGCTATCGCTATTCCGGCTATTGCGCCACTCCCTATGCCTGACTTGGATTTGCGGTTTCGGGTAGGACTGGGACGTGAGGTTCGGGTAGAACGAGGTGGCTTTGTTACTTGTGTCGAACTTATTGACGAGGATGATACTGCAAGCTCCGAATCGACAGTGAAAAAGAGTACGTTCGATTGAAGAGACAGAATGAGGCTGTGTACTGTTCTAGTTGGTCCTCCATTGCGTATCGTAACGCGCGGTTTAGGGTTACCAGTGGAGGTTATCTCAACTGCAAGCGTCGGCGACTCTTCTATCGTAATGGTCATGAGATATGAGCCATTCCAGGACAGAGATGACTGATAAACATTGATGCCGATATGTGAAAACGTCTGGATGAGTGTTATGGAGGCCCATGTTGTTTCAGAGGATTGATCTGTCATTGTCGGCAACCATCCAGTATCATCGGCACGGCGGTAGATGGCCGCTGCTCTATAACGGAATAGATAAATCCATGAACATGCGAGGAAAGGTAGGTATGACGGAATAGGAAGATGGATTTAGATGGTAACAGAAAATCATCTAGTTTGATACCATGTAAAACGATCCAGATATGCACCTTGTTCAGAACTGGAGCGTGCGTGCTCACAGCCTGATTGAGGCTTGGAGGATTGCCATCACAGCAAGTTGAAAACATCAATCTATAGATTGAGCGCCGGATTTAGTTAGACCATTGCTCCTTTGAGCGCTGCCAAGATGTGGTGTTGGCAGCGCATGCCGCCCATTCGCTCCACAAAGTTTTCGCCCCTAAATATGTGTATCTACACCAACGCTGATTCGATCCTTTGCTGCCGTGTCGCGCGGGGTAAAAATGCAGCTTATGTTACATGACATATGGCCTAGATGTCAGCCGCAGCCTACAATTGTAATAGATATGGGCAGTGACGCAGAACGAGGCTACCTAGGTAAATGCGCTTGCCGTCCCTCCTATGCTCCCAGGCATTAGTTTCTGCTAATAAACCTTGGTACATTCCTACACCACCAAACTAACCCAAAACCCAAAGTAAAATCCCATATCGCAGCGCTTCTCTACCAAGTCTGTCTCGTTCTCCTACACGTGTGTCTAAGGACCACTTTCGACTTCGTCTCCTTCGCTTCCAACGCTGCTTCCAGAGGATGTTCAGTCACCCTCTTCACCCTCATCAATCTTCCCAATCCTTGCATCAAAAGTATCTCTTATCTTTTCCATCTTCAGCCATCACACGTCTCTCTTCCTTTGCGCTTCTACATGTGGCGAAACATGCAAAGCAGTATCATCTCTTGCAGTGGCCGTGGTTGGCACCCCCATATTTCCATCGTCGTTTGTTCCACCCATTTCAGTATGCGGTAATTCTCCCGTTATATCATCGGATCCATGCTCATGCGCCACATGTTTGGATGAGTGCGAAGTGAGAGGCTCTTGCGCTTGACTGTCGCCAGACGTCTCTTGACGCGCACCGAATGTGGGTTTGTCGGAGAGTATCTTCTCATCATCTCGTCCCGTTTGCCCTTCGGGCGCAGGGGCGTTCTTGCTTGTAGTAAACTTTGCGCGTTTTCTTCGACGCCAGAAGGACCAGCCACCTATGATGAACACGAGGATGAGGACGCCTCCTACTGCTATGCCAGCGATAGTGCCGCTTGAGGTATGTTTACGGCGTGAGGTTCGATTAGGCCGAGGCGACTTGGACGCGATCGCATCTCCAGTTCTCGTTGACGATGGCAAGCTTAGTGACTTCGACTTGGCCATCGCCAAACTCCGTGAGTATGAAAAGTCCGTACGAGTCGAGTACAGAATCGCCATTCCATCGTCTTCGCCGCGGATGGAGATGTAAAGAAGATCTGATGTCATGGTGGAGCTTGTTTGTAGTGGCGGGGCTTCTGGGAATCGAAGTTCAAGCGTTGGTGTTATGTGCACTGTGATTGTTGCTAGTGGGATGTCATCTCTCCGCAGAGTCGTCGTATACGGATCGTCGGTCTTGGTGTTGATCCGTGCGGTTTGCCATGCGGATGTAGACATGTTCAATGTGTCTGCAGTATTCTGGCTGGTGTTACCGAGACGTTGCTCAATAAAAGACTTCAACGAGCATGCGACTGCAAGAAGTGAAGACTCGAAATGTGGACCTAGACAGAAACGAAGCGGGTAGCTGCTTTGAAGTAAGACGGCATAAGACATACTCCCTGATCAGGGCCTCAGCGTACCCGTATACAGCCTGAACGAGGCTTGGAGGGTTTCATTGCGGCGAGGTTGAACTCATCGGTCTACACCCAGGTCTGGGGGTAGATTTGAGCGCCGAACTTAGTCAAGCGCTTTCCTTTGCGAGCGCGGCCAAGATGTTGTACTAGCTGCGCATGGCTTTCATTCGCTGGACAATCACGTCCTCCAACTATATGTATCTGAACCAGCGAGCCAGAATGCAGCCTGCTGTACACATCATTTGGCCTAGATGTTAGCCAAGCTTTACCGTTGTGATAGAGAAGGGCTGTAAAGTAAAAACAGGCGGCTTCTGCGCTCGATGCGCTTGCCGCTCTCCATTGATTCACGGCAACTGTTCGTAGAGGTCACCGTGCCGCAGTCAGTTCCATGATCGCGTTTTCCAATCAGCCTTTTCTGGCCCCCAATTCTCCACATGCGGTTGCGCACTGATTGGATATTCCTCAGGCCGAAGATGCGGCCAAAATCACACATGACGTTCGATCCTTTGGGCCTAGCGGGTGTCGTCTGTGCCTCACCATCTTGCGTTCGAGTTGTTCGAACTAGAAATTACATTATGATAGTTTTTAATAAACGAGAATGCCATCGAAACAGTAAAGGCGTTATGGACTCTTCCCGCTTGCTTGCATAGAAAGCGTCTCCCTCTTCTTCCGTATCCTCTCCTCCTCCATGTCCAACCACTCCATTTCGCGTCTTCTTTGCGCTTCTACATTCGGTGACACTGCAGCACTCCTTTCTCCAGCTTCCCCTCCAGCGTCGGTCTGATTTACTGGTGTTTGAGGTCTGTGACTGTGTACTGCCGAACTTTGTTCCTCTCCGCCGTGTGATAATTCCGCCGGTCTACCATCAGGATGAAGCTCATACGCCGGCTCATACTGATACACTGCTTTACTCGTAGAATGCCGTGCTGCATGCGTCGCATATTTGGCGGACTGATTTGGATCCAACTCTTGCGCTGGCATGACTATATCGCCCGGCATTTCTTGATGATGATCTGGGATGTAGGGTTGTTTCTCCGGCGGAGAGTACTGTGGCGGTGGCCCTCCAGTGCTTACGACCCTCGTGCCTTGTTCATCGTCTCCCGAACCTGAAGTGTTCGCTTTCGAACGCTGTCTTCGTCGCCAGAAATACCATCCTCCGATTATCAGAACAAGGACGAGTATACCGCCTATAGCGATTCCGGCGATCGCACCGCCTCCTAGGCCTGGACTGCTGCTTTCGTTGGCGGATGCGGTTGCGGTAGATTGACTGCTATCTCCAGACTGTATTTCACTCGCGCTACTCTCTGAGCTTGAGCTGCCTGAGCTAGTGGAAGTTGGTCTTGGGATTTCTGCCGGTGGTATCAACGTTTGTTCCACAACGCTCGACTCTGACGTGATCGGACTGCGGCGAAGATATATCTGATCCGGATCTGTTGTAACCGAAATCTCAATACCATTGAAAACGTGGGTTTCTCCAACCGTTGCAAAGTGCGTATCTCCGGGCAGCTGGACACCGCGCGGCGAGTTTGTTGCGACTATCGCGTTCAGAGTGGTTGACCAATCGTCTGCGCTGTCTGAGAGATATATGGTAGTTAGGTAGCCCCCAGTGGCAGAATACCACTCCTCGACGTACCAGGCGTATGTGTTAGCTGGTGAGTCGGACATTGTGGGATGTGCGTGCGACGGCAAAGATCTGGATCGATGTATGTAGCTTGATGTAGGATATCGGAGCACAAGGTCGTACAAATGTCAAGGTAGAGGGGCAGATAAACCCGTGTCCAGCAGGTCGTTCCAAGATGAATACATCATCGCAGGCGGGCGGGGTACCTCCACACACTGCTGCACATCGCCACGAGCATACCTTCTATGCGATAGGTCAAAGATACAAAGGTACCCACCTACCTACACGTTGAAAGTCATGCATCGGCCCTTCCACACAGGTCTTGTGACGTTCCGTCGAATCAAACGCGGAGATGGAGTTTGCGGCACAGTCAAGCGTGCAAGGCTGTGCATGAAGGACCAACTTCTCATTCGACGAGAATTTCTTGTGTACCGGTACAATCAGGGTATTATCGTCATTCCGATGCAGGATGTAGAGTGATGGGTATGGAGGTCGCAGTTTGGGTTGCAGGAAGGTGTTGGTTGCTTTTGACTCGGTGCGATGCGTCGGCAGACGATAACGTCTGGCATTCTCTGGTTTTGAGACGTGCATGGGTATAGATATGCTTTTTGTTTTGCGCAAAATTTCATCTCGACATCGACCTGAGCGTTGCGAATAAAGCGGTCAAAAGGTGAAGGAGCCCCTGGGCAATCGCATGCTCGAAGGTGATTTCCGATGGCACATTCGCGTTGAGACAGGCTTGGCGCGACTTTCGAAGCCGTAGCCCGGTCCATCATGTGTTTCTCTAAGACTGTATTAGTCCACTACAAGCCTTTCGCACCGCCCTGCACAGCAAGCAATTCCCGCCGCTTCCGTATTCTCTCTTCCTCCATCTCCAGCCATTCCATCTCTCTTCTCCGTTGCGCTTCAACATTCGATAACTGTGTAGTGTTCGTCGTCTCCGTCATTTCAGCGGGTGATCGTTGCGAAACGTGGTACGGGACTGGTGCAGTGTATTCGTCGGGACCATTCAGCAACTCAACTGGCTCAGACTCGGTCTTAAGCTCATGAGATCCACTCATGGCGTACTTGGAGTATTGTGTAGGATCCAGCTCTTGTGCTTGCGCCCGACGACTTCCTGCCATTTCTTGTGGCCGCTCTTGCGTATGGAGCTCTGGTATGCCCCCATCCCCGTATGTTTCAGTCTGGTCATTATTCTCAGTGCTCGTGGGCTTTCCTCTTGTGCGTCTCCTACGCCGCCAGAAGTACCATCCCCCGATGAATGCGATAACGAGGACACCTGCAATGGCTATTCCAGCAATTGCACCGCCTCCTAGACCTGCACCGTTATTCTCTGACGCCGCTGTTGGCACGTTCTCATCTGGTGACTGTGAAGTCAACGCGCCGTTGACGCTTTGTGTGCTCGAGGCCAGCGGTCCTATAGTTGAACTGAACACGGTCTCGGAACCTATTGACGAAGCGATCGATGTCCTGATGATCGAGGGAGCGCTACTATGGACGGCAGATTGAGGTGGTGGAGTAGCTGAAGATTGAGGTGGTGGAGGAGCGGAAGATTGAGCTGGCGGAGGAGCTTGTGAACTAAATGGCGGAGGCGGAGGGGCCTCTGAAGTAAATGGTTGAGGAGGAGGAGGTTGCGAACTAGGTGGCACCCCGCTAACTTCAGATATGACTTGTGAGATGATCGAGTCAACCTGACGCTTGGAGATGTGGTCGCTGCCTGACCCTAGCGAGACCCGTCGCCCAAAGCTGGAATCTATGCGATTGGTCGTCATGGCGATTCGAAGAGAAGGAAGAGTTGGAGGAATTGCTCAACCGGCTGGTGTGGGAAAGAGAAAGTCAGGCGCGATGTAGCATCGATGAGGCCACGAACTCTGAAGCTGGCCCCATGCTGAGATAATTGCGTCGGCTGTCTGGCCCAGAATCAGAACGGCCCCCAAACGAATGTAACCAGGGTAGGCAGCCTCAAAGTATCGAGATGCATACCCCGGCAGTCTTCTAGCCTGGCGATAGGTTAGAGACATATCGACGCGCAGCAACATACATGTTGTGGAACCAGTAGCAGTTCTCTCGTAGCAGCCGTGCGACTTCTCGATGAATCACGGGACATGTGGTGATTACGGTTTCGCCAAAAAGGCAAGGGTGGGCGTAACAGACTGACATCTTATTTGACGTTGTGTCTCAGTCTCGTGGGTTGACGCGGGATTTCAGCAATCCAGACCGATGCCAAATCTCAGCCTCGTCGGCCGAAGGCTCATCGGTGACGAGACCCACGATTTCTAGGATCAATGGTATACCTATACAACCAGATCATCTCCAATGAGGGGTGTCGCCAATTCCAGAAACCAACAACTTAGCAGTCTAGATCAGTTCCGTATCTCAGCCTTGCAGCTCGACGCGGGATCTCCAGCCTTCTAGATCAATGCCAAGTCACAGCCTTGCAGAATGATCTGGTAGCTGTCTGTCAACAGGGCACATCATATCTTTCGAAATAATGTTCTAGTGTCCTTGCCTGTGATGACTGGGCGTTTTCTCGTTTGATAGCTCTTGGTTTAGTGATACTATCCATCCGAGAGGGCCTAATGTGCTGAGCGAAATGGATCTTGGCAGCTGTAAGTCGCGTGTTACCTAGGTAGCAATGGGTCATTGTGTACTGTACCTGTACGTATATGATGATTATGTGTTACGGAAATCGTGCGTGGCTTGTCGCTCTGGCATCGTCGGAAGCAAGCATGTGAGTCCTATAAAGTGAACGTGATAAAGAGGTGCAGTAGGTAATGTCGGACTGCGGCTCAGGCGGATAACGCTAGTGCAACACGTGCGCGACTAGCCTCCTCGGGGCGAACAGCAACAAAGCCGAAAAGAGGTCATAGCGCGGCTTTCACATGATGGCAGCGCACGCACGCTTCCTCCACAAACCTGTCACATGCTCGACGCTCACCCAACCACACAGCCTCAAATCAGCTAATGCGCCGCCGCTTGTCGACGGGCTGAACGGCTATTCCTGTAGTCATGGACAAACCACGCAGGACGGCTGACCTGGCCTTCCCCCATTTCCATACCTTTCCCCGTTACCCCAGACGGATCCACACCGGGTTTGACATTGCGACGTGACATTCACATGCTTACGAATTACAACACTCGCATTGCCGACATCGTAAGCCCTGCGACACCACGTGGAGACCCGACTTGACGCCTTTCATGACGCACAAAAGACCTGCGACTGTATTCACTGGGTTCGTTATAGCTGTTTGTGCTGGGAGAGAGGTACAGTCATGATAGACCATGTATTGGGACGGCCGTCGGTGCAGTTTAGGAAGATACAAGTACTGGCTGTAGTGTCCTTTTGGTCGTTCTACCTCTACAGGTACGCAAACATTTACTCTTACAACCGCATCATTGTATACTAACAGACACACAGAGGCGACCGCCATGGCCCACCAATCCTTCGCCGCATATCCGCCCTTCTCTCCAAGAAACTCACCGTCTGGCAATCCGTCCTCATAACACTGCTCTACCTCTACGTCGCCCGCAACTTCGGCAAGCTCGTTGGCCTCGAGTGTCCCGAGCCACTCGCAAGCCTGTACTCGCGTTCATACTTCCGCGCGACATGGGTTACAACTGCGCTGGACGCAGGCTTCTGGTCTGCTATGCGAATAAAACGGAAAGGTGTAAGGGATCTGCTGTCGATTGTGTTCAGCATATACTACATGATATGTGCTGAGCAGGCAGATGAGAAAGTCAGGAAGATCAGAGCGACGCTCACAGTGGATCACCTGCGCGTGGCATGGAACAAAGGAACGACACCGTATCTGGGTGCGCTGACGAGCATGATGCGGCCGAGGCTGATGGTTTATCCGCCGCGCCAGATTCGCATACCACGACCGAGAGCTAGTTCGTACAAAGAGCCAGTAACGGGTTGGCTGTACTTCAACGGACCGCGGAGTGCATTAAAGAAGCAAGATAAAGTTGTTCTGGATATCCCCGGAGGTGGTTTTGTTGCTATGAACCCAAGGAACCACGATGATAAGCTCATGGGCTGGGCTGGCAAGACGGGACTCCCTGTTCTGAGTCTGGACTACAAGAAGGCGCCTGAACACCCGTATCCATATGCGCTTAACGAATGCTACGACGTCTATCACATGATCATCGCGTCGAGAGGAACTTGCATGGGCTTGTCAGGGGAAGCAGAGCCGAAGGTTGTCGTATCTGGCGATTCAGCTGGCGGGAACTTGGCTGTGGCCATGATACTCATGATACTTCAGAGTGGTTCCACAGAGACACGAAGATGGCAGGGCGAATCCCCTATACCACCTCCCATCGGCGTGGTGCTTATCTACCCAGCGCTCGACATGAACATTGGAAATTGGATGACGGACGAGCAAATGGCCCTCATCCGCGACCGACGCGTGAGAAAGACGAATCGACCTATCTTACGGCACAAGAGCGATGACTACCGACAACTCGCACCGAATACACCGTATGGCTCTGATGATTCGGATAGTGAGGACGAGCGCACCAAAGTGAGCATGGTCAACGGGTCTATGCCCAAGGCCAACGGCGGCGAGATCACATCTCCCCAGACCATGATCAAGCTTTCTGCCGCACATACAGGCCAAGATAGCAGTACCGCCACTCTCCAGCAACCTCCCAGCCAAAGCACAAGTCTCCCCCCAACACCTCTCGCAACCCAGCCTCCCACTCCAGGTGGCGCTTCTGTCCCCGCACCACCCGCTACAGCCATCAAAACCCGCCTCGCAATGTCCAGCATGATATCCTACTTCAACGACCGCATCCTCACCCCCGAAATGATGCGCGCCATGATAATCCTCTACATCGGCCCGCACCACCGTCCCGATTTCAGCACAGACTACCTTCTCTCTCCTCTCCTGGCACCAGAATCCCTCCTAGCAAAATTCCCACGCACTTGGATGTTGACAGGCGAGCGCGACCCCTTGGTCGATGACACCGTCATTTTTGCTGGGCGGTTGAGACAGGCCAAACGCGCAGAATGGGTCGCAGCGAAAGAGCTAGGTCTAGATTGGGCGAGGGGAAGTTTCAACGAGGAAGATAGCGTCGTAGTCGATCTCGTCCCCGGTATAAGCCACGGCTTCCTCCAGTTCGTCGGTGTATTCCCCGAAGGCTGGAAGTATATTTTCAAATGCGGGAAATGGATTAGCGAGGCTTTTGAAGAAACAGACTCGAGAAGATATGGGTACGATGCCGAGACACCGGGGTATACGCCTGCCGCGGGTACGACTACAAGGAGAAGAGAAGGAGGCGATTACTTCGGCACGATAGGCCTCGCAGATGCTATCGATGGGCTCACGAGTCCGAAATTCAGTCGCAGGAGACATCATCGTAGGTCTGGCACGGCGAGTTCGGCGGATGAGGATAGGCCGTTGGAGATGACGGTGCTGGGGAAGGGGAAGAGGAGCCCGCAGAAAGAAGGCAATGATGGTGTGAATGGTGTGAGAGGGGTTGGAAGGGAGAGGGGCAGGATGAAGAGTGACCGGGGCAGAAGAAAGAGTCTGGTTAGTCTGGCGAGTGAAGATGATCTTTTGGGGCGGCGGATGAAGAGTTTGACTGGGGCGCTGGGGGGTGATGGGGGCATTTGAGGGGGTTAGCGGGCATATATATCGATTTGTGTGTGTTTGTATGTTTCGAATAAAAGATTTTTTTCAAGAGCGTTGGGTTGTGTGCATCGAGTAATGTGCTGATTCGCGACACGCCCGCCGGGCTGGTACTGCGATGACGCATGTGCAATCGCGTTTGAGAGAGAAATTTATGTCGAGGGACATGGTGTCATGGCTGGCGAGAACAGGACATAGCTGAAGACTTGCTAGGATAAAATATCAAATGCTAGATGTGAATAAATATGAGAAAATAGTGTACAAGTGAAGGAAATGACTGGCGGCCCCTGGCCTAACCGTTATTTACCGAAATAGATGTCCTGATATGACGCAAAATAGACTCGTCTCCTTCACTCAGACGCTTCGGCCTCCTCGTCCGACTCCTCCACCTCCGCATCACTAACCACATCGCTCAACACCTCGCTCTCAGCGTCGCTCAACCCACTACTCATCGCATCACTCTCATACTCCTCCACAACCTTCTTCTTGCTCTTGCTCTTCTTCGCACTGCCCCCAGCTCCCTTAACAGGACTCCCACCACCCTCCTTCCTCCCACCAGTCCTCTGAACAAGATGATCAATCGGACACCCCTCATCCCACCCTTCACTGCTCTCTCCCGTTATCGCGCGACACCTCGGACAGGTCTTTCCGTGTTTGATGAGCAGTTGGTGAAGCGGGTACTTGAGGTGGTCAGGTACTCTGACTTCGCAGTGCGCGTACGTTGAGTTGCGGTTTGCGCCTGCGAAGGTGCCCTTTGCGCCGGGTGCGAGGCCTGCAGGATCACCGGGAGGAGGTACCCAGCCTAGCCATTTACACAGGCGGAAGACGTGGGTGTCGACGGCGAAGGAGGGGCGTTGGAGGCAGAAGAGGAGGACGCAGGATGCGGTTTTGGGGCCGATACCGGGGTACTTTGTTAGTGCGTTGAAGGCGTCGTCGTTGGAGAGGAGATGCAGGTGGTCGAGTGAGACGATGTTCTGATCTGCCTTCTCGACCTCTGCGTGTTTCTCGGCCGGTGCCTCGTTCGCGGAGCCAGGGGCTTTGTTTGATGAAGACAACAGCTCGTCGCGCCGCGCCTGGTTCTCTTCCCAGACCATCTGCAGAATCTTTTTGATATCTTTGCTCTTCACGTCTGCGAGTCCGCCGCTCTTGATCGCCTCGAAGATCTCCTTCTGGTCTGCTTGTCGCACTTTGTTCCAGTCTACACTGCCTTTGCCAACGCCTTCTTTCAGAATGCCAAACTTGGCGACAAGACCGGCGAATGCGCGAGAAGAGTTGGTGCCGGATGTGGCCGCTGAAAGTCTCGTTCGAATAAGCGCATCGAGGACAGACGGTACTTCTCCGCAACCAGAGACTTCGAGAGAAGGTGCGGGGATGGTCTTGGGTGCTTCGACCTTGCCGTGGACTTTCGAAAGGAGACGCGTCACCTCTTCGCATTCTTCGGCCGTAGGATGAGGGTAGTTTGGGTATGGTGTCTGGCCTGGAGTAAGGCCATAGCCACCTGTCTTGGCCTTGCTCTTCTTCTTCGGCGAGGCGTCGGTGGTGGTAGTCGCTTTGGCAACGAGGTCCCCATCTTCCTCTTTCTTCGGCTTAGCTGTCTTTGCAGACTTCCTAGACTTCTTGGCTGAGGGCTTGCTCTCTTCCTCCTCGCTCTTGACAGGGAGGGAAGGAATAGCACCAAGGTTGTGTGGGAGTTCGTTGATATCTTCCTGCTTCACAGCCGACTTCTTTGCGCGTTTGGTGCTCTTTGGTGTGGCGGGTGCTTTCTTGGAAGTCGCGTTTGGCGACTCTTCAACCTTGACTGCTTTCCTCTTTCGTCCATTGGGCGCCTCTGGGGTAGTCGGTGGACTCGACAGTTGTACTGGTTCTTGGCCAATGGCTGGCGCTTGCACGGCATCGGCCCTGGCGGAGCTCCTGGTTGCTCGTGCCATGCTTGGTATAGTGGAGATGGCACGTCGATTCGATGAGATCGTCAATGGGCTTGGGCGCAATGCCAGCAGTTGCTTATAGGCAAGTTTGAATGCAATGGTGAGGAGACGTGCTGGGCAAACGAATTGGAGACGGGTGATAGAACAGGATCACTTGAGGTATCTCGTGAGCGGCAAACCTCGAAAAGTGAAGAGTGAGTGGCCGGAAAGGGGAAACTACGCGTGAATGGTGAAGGCAGGTATCATGACGTCGATGACGATGATTGGAGCTTTGGCCCTTGTCCCTGCCTTAGCGCGCATCGAGAACGCGCCGAGGTCCACTTTGTCGGGAGTCCGTCACCTCTGATCAGAGCTACCCCACGTCTATCGATACTATCGATACTAACGATACCTCTTGAACGCGTTCAGACTAAGCTCATCATGGCTCACAAAGCGCCTTTGGTAGTTCCTGCGCTCAAGCGACACACGGCCACTGTTATCGTGGCGCATGGGCTGGGTGACAGCGGGGCTGGCTGGTAAGGAGACTCAACATTATGCATGTGTACATCTAACCAGCGTAGGATATTCCTCGCAGAGAACTGGCGCAGACGTAGCAAGTTCGAGGAAGTCTCCTTCATCTTTCCCAATGCGCCCAATATCCCGATCACACTGGTTCGTTGACCAAGTCCGACGCAAGCACACAGCATATCGCTGATACGCGACACAGAACATGGGCATGAGCATGCCAGGATGGTACGACATCAAGTCGCTCAGCACGCTCGACGACCGCGACGAAGACGAAAAGGGCATCGTCGAGTCCCAGAAATACTTCCACTCCCTGATCGACCAAGAGGTCGCAAAGGGCATACCCGCCAACCGCGTAGTCGTTGGAGGCTTCTCGCAAGGAGGCGCCATGTCGCTGCTGTCTGGTGTGACATACAAGGAACAGCTCGGAGGTATCTTCGGCTTGAGCTGCTACCTCCTGCTGCAGAAGAAGATCAAGGACATGATTCCGACCGAGAACCCCAACCAGAAGACGCCTATCTTCATGGGTCACGGCGACGCGGATCAAGTGGTTGCGCACAAGTGGGGCAAGTTGAGCGCAGAGGAGCTCGAGAAGCACGGATTCAAGGTCGACTTTAGGACTTACAAGTACGTCAGATGTATGGGGTGATAAGAAGATTACTGACAATGCGCAGGAACTTGGTGCACTCCGCCGACCCAGACGAGATCGATCACCTCGAGTCCTACCTCAACCAGCAAATACCTGCTCTAGGCGACAAGTCAGAACTTTGACTCGCCCAATCGACCCCGATGGTGTCGACTGAAGCGACGACAGCCCTGGTGCTTATAATTACACTGGCCATTGCTTGGTTTGCGTGGTACAAGCGTGATGCTATACTGAAGCCACATGATGAGACGGACTGGCATGGGAATTGATATACATATAGTGATGAAAGATATATCATAGGATAATTTGGACATAATCCATATATGAGATGAAGCATATACACACAGTCTTGTCTCATAGGCGCGTCCTCGGCGTTCTTGGTGAACCAAGTTCTTGCTGTGTACTCGGATCTGGCAGTTCACTACCACCTGCGTAACCTCGTGGCATGTACCAAATATTAAATACATTTACCCCGCCTCTATCTCTTCGTACCAGTCATACTCCTCGTCTATCCCGCTAGCCTCATGTTCGTTGGTGATGGGTGGGGCGACGAACAAATTTTACAAACTTCACCACCACAACCCCAACCACCAACAATCTATCTGTTCTAACTTCACATCCTTCCATCAATTTCCGATATGGTCTAGTGGCTAGGATTTGCCGCTCTCATCTCGCAGAGTCAGTTCACTGTACAGTGCCGGCAAGGCCCGGGTTCGGTAAGTTCGCATCGCAGCAACATCACTTCGAAGCATGGTTCTAACAATTAATCAGATTCCCGGTGTCGGAAAATACCTTCTTTTTTGCTGAATTTTGCGTAAGGAAAGACGGGGTGTTGAGCCATGGCATTAGGAGGCCAAGATGGAGATGCTGGGTTGAGTTTTTGGATGGGCATGTGCGCTGGAATGTACCGCCGTCGAAGAACTTTAAAAGCATAAGGCCGCGTGTAAGAGAATGAGATTCATTTTGTTTGGTATTGCACGGCGTGGAGAATTTGGTATTACGAACGCGGTGTGCAAGTAGGTTTTATTGCTGGAGAGACTTGCAGACCTCTGCTTGTATACATCCGTGATGTGGTGCTTACCGCATCTAAGAGATGCGGCTCTGGGCCTCGGCTACGATGCACCCTCCACAACATTACAGTACCACGACTTCAATCCATCATCCCACTTTTGTCGTGACATGCACCTCGTGCGCTCCTGCCGCGCGTATTCAATGACGCGCGCACTCTCCAATGCATCTTAGGAGACTACCAAGCATCGCATTGCTCACCTGAGCCCAGCAACTCTGCTTTTTCTTCATGCCGAGCTCTCTGCAACCCCATCTCGATGCGGCCTCCTATCGATAGCTATATTTGGAGCTCGCTACCAGCTACACTCGGCCAACGTCCCATTCAGGCGTCCAACAACGTCACAAAATGCCAACGGGCTGCACGGGCTGGGCCATTCGTGCGGGCTTTCCAACATTCCAGCTGGGACTCGCCTGCCTGCTAAGCTCACGCCTCAAAGCTTTGTACCACTGCAGAGAGAGGAGAGTCAGGGGTTGCGTCGAGTCCGGCCTAGCTAGTCAGCATTTAGCGAGATGCTTGATCTTTTAGGGCTGATCCCCTCGACTGTTCCCACTCGTCGCAAATCTTCCCAACCCGCCGTCTGGTTCGCATGGAAAGTAACTCTTTTTCGCGTTCAACGGTTAACGAGAATTTGGGTTTCCATGACGCTGTCGTTCGGCGACGATCCAGTAGATCTTCCGCGACATAACGATCAACAAGCGAACCCGCAATCACGATGTAATCACCTTAAACCTCGTGTGAGTGAGATGCCGGCCTTCCCGATCAGTCTGGCCGAAACTTGCCATTGGTAAATTTCCGAACCTGCACGCTTTGGGGAGACGTCGCATCCGTGCGTTCAGGCACGAGCGGCCGTATTTGACATGCGCCTCAGCGCTGGCGGTCTCGTAGCGCGGGCCTAGGGCTTGCGGACAGCGTCAGTCCATGTGGAGATGTACGAGCGCGGTAGGGCGGACGGTGTTTATTGGGTGCGTGGGTTATGGGTCAATACGAGAGGGGCTGTTGTTAAAGAGCTGAGCTGCTGCTACTGTGGGTTTCGTTTCTTCACTATCTATCGTCAAGGTCGTTTGTCTAATTCACGCATCTTTTCGTCGACTCTTTACCGTTTCGACAGTCCACTCGCTTTCTACACGTCAATTATTTCGACATAGAATAATCATAATCAAGATGCGCTTCTCAGCTTTCGCCCTCCTCTCGCTGGTCTCGGTTGCCTTTGCTGGTAACTGCGGACCTCAGAATGGAAACGCCAAGTGCGCTGCCAACGAGTGCTGTACGTTTACAATACCCACGTATCTCCAAACTCTTGCTAACGATACCCCATAGGCTCCCAGTACGGCTGGTGCGGAACCACACCCGCCCACTGCGACGCAAAGAACTGCATGCACCCCTTCTCCGGCGCCTCCTCATCCTGCAAGCCCACCCCAACCACGATGAAGACCTCCGCGACCAAGCAAGCCACCTCGCCCGCAACCACCTTCCCCACCGCCGTCCCCGAGATCGACGTCTGCGGCCACGCCCAAGGCGGCGTCACCTGCCCCGGCGCCGGCGCAAACGGCTTCTTCTACCGCTGCTGCTCGTCCGCCGGCCACTGCGGCCCCAAGAACGATATCCAGGACCAGAACCTGTACTGCGGCGACGGCTGCCAGGCCGGCTTCGGAAAGTGCGACAACCAGAAGGCGCCTGCTGAGCCCACTGCGCCCAAGGGTACTTCGGGTGAGGGAGAGACGTGCGGTCCTATTGTTAACAAGAAGTGTGGTAACAACCTCTGCTGCTCTGGTTCCAACTTCTGCGGTTCTGGCGAGGACTTCTGCGGAAAGGCCAACTGGTGCCAGAGCAAGTGGGGAAGGTGCAACTAAGATGTTGGATGTCAACATGGGTTGGAGTAGAGAGGTTGGGTAGAATAGAGTAACGAGTACAAGAGTCCCTGGGACAATGAAAAGACATGAGAACTACATATTACCTGCACACCCGTAGACATCGCATTGCCATCTTTCCACGAGCGGATCCTCCTTCAAAGCCATGCTAGGCGCGGAAGAAGTTCTTCACGAACCCCCTTGACACGCTCAACGCAAGCACACAACAACGTCCATTCTTACCCCCATAGCACCCGTGAGTGTTGGTAGACGTCTTCTCTGCTGTGCTATAAGGAGTATTGTTTTGCTTGATGGTGGTGGCATTCGTGGTAAAGATAGGGGAGGAGAGAAGGAGTTATCTGGTAGTGAGAAGAAGAGCTATGTCATCCCTTGCAAGGATTGGAGGGAATTGATGCCGCCGATAGTCCGGGGGAGGGAGACTGTATTCAAGTTTCGTACCTATCCCTGGGAAATGGCTGCTCGAGATGGGCAAGGTGATGTGATACCTAGGTACTGATGATGTGGATGCACAGATTTTTTTTCAAGCGAGCTTTGATCGAGCGTATCTTCACGCGGGGGATCAGATAGATAATGTATTGGGGATCGCCCCGCAGTTGATCAAAGACCTTGTGGAAGGCAGTGAGGGATGTTTGGTATGATCCGGAGAGTGCTCCTCGTGCATCAAGTTATACATCATTTCTTTATCTATGGTCAGAGATTCTATCGTCGTAATTTACTCTGTATAAGGACCGTACCAGCACCAAACCCCATCAAACCTATAATACTCACACCAGAGTCGCCTCTCTCCCGAAAGATAAGAAGAGTAAAAAAGAAAAGAAACCCAAAGAATAGAAAGCCCCTAATCTCACAACCCACACAACCCCCAACCCCAACCACCCTATCCCTTAACCCACTCCCCAACCTCAAACCCCACCCTCCTCAAATCCGCATCCGCAAACCTGCCTCCAGGTCCACACGCCTTCCAAACACTTAAACACCTAACCCCTTCGTCCATCTCCGGTTTCAGCCCCACCTGCCCCTCCTTCGGATCAAAGCTCTTCACATACAGCGTCAAATCGGGTCCTATGGTGCCGCGCCACAGCGTCGCCATCCACTGCCAGTGGTCGGTTGGGCTGTAGGCATCTTGGATGGGGATGCGGGAGGCGTAGGCGATGGAGGCGGCGAGTTGGAAGGTTGGGAGTAGGATTACGGGTTTGATGGCGGGGTTGGTGGAAGAAAGGGAGTGGGAGGGGGAGTCGGGGGGTGTGGCGGAGTCTTTGCGGGTGTCTGTTGTGGAGACGATGATTGTGTCGCTGTTGTTGGGTGACGGGGTGTCTGTGGATGAGGTTGGTGTGGTGGTGATGTATTTGATCATTTCCTTGCTTTTGGCGTGCCATTCTTTGATTAGGTCGAGGTAGTTTTCGAATGTGACTTCTCTATCGGCGTTGTCGATGGGGGCTTGCGGTGGCTCGGCGATTTGGGGGCTGTATTCCTTTTGCTTGATGAGATATTCGTTGAGCCATTCTGTGAGTTCTTTGACGGCGGCGGGGTCGTCGCCTTCGATGGCGATGATGGCTCCGCGGTTGGCGCGATAGGATGGGCTGGAGGAACCGGGCTCTTTGTATTGATAAGGTGGCGTTATGCGTCCGAGAAGCTTGATCTTGTTGGGGTATGGGAAAGCACTGAGAACTTCCTCTACGCTCTTGGGACTGCCATCGGACTGTAGAGATCCTAGCTCAACCATTGACTGATGGCGCATCTCGCGAGGGGTCCGCGGAGGAGGCATTGTCGCACTGTGTGGCGTCACATGGATGGGCGGCAGAGACTCGCGTCGATAGACAGCGTATTGCTGGATCGGGCCGTTATGCGATCCATCTGGTCTACGACCGTTACTCGTTGGCGGAGGCCCTTGGTCGAAGCGGCGCTTTTTGTTCGGCGTCAAAGGGCTATACATCATCGTGTCTCCACGCATGGTCGGATTGAGCTGAATGTTACTGAGGCTTGGTGGAATGGGGCCTCGGCGAAGACCGGGCGACTCAAGGCTAAGGTTACTCATCACGGGTAGGTAACGAGTTGTTGGCGTGAGGCCTTCCGAGATGTTAGGGGGCGGCAGAGTCGGGGTGCCAGAGGCGTCGAGGAAAGGACTGGTAGGTGTTCTCAGACTGCGGCCTCCACACTTGTGACAACGGTACTTGTCAACTGTCGTATGCTGGCCAGTAGGATTCAACGGCGACGACCCAGGCTTGCCAAGACGACGCGGTTGGTAGCGATAGTCGGGGTATTGTTCCTGGTGCCTAGCCTTCTCTTCCTAACTTCACATTAACAAAGACAATGGAGGGTAAGGTGCCAAGGGCCACTAACCTGCGCAAGGTCTTGCCAAACCTTCTTCTGCTCTTCACCCTCAGCCTTCCACTGTTCACCGATAATCTTTGAGATGTCAGGATTGTTGAGACCCGGATTACGAGCGGTAATGGCCTGCTGGTGGTGCTGTCGATAAAGGATAAAAGCTATAAGGCAATGGTCAGCAGGCTGCGCAAGAATGACCGCAAACAATGATGGGTGTCTTTGTTCTGAGTCAAATCCGAGTTAAATGCTCCGATTAGGAAAGTGACGTACATCCAAGACAAAGGAAGATAATATCGACTTACCATTTCGCGGACGCGGTATTTTCGGCTCTGGCTGACACAAGCAAACATGCCCTGAGAAGTCTGGCTCGCCGCCAGCTGTAGCGGACGAAGCACTCGGGGGAGGTTTATCGTCAGATGGACTGATCAAGTCGTCGGCCCCGTCAATCTCAATCAGCGGCGAAGGTCTTTTCCTTGTAGTCCTCGGAGACGACAAAGCAGGAGAGGCTGGCGGTTCGTCCCTCTTAGTACGCTCAGCAGTAGGAATAGACGTGGAAGCTGGGCGCGTCTCGTTGATCCGACTGCTCTTGCGCAAGTTCCCCGAAGGCTTCGAATCGTCCACCGGAGACACTGGAGAGGTATCACCAATCTGCATATTTGTCTTGACGTACCGCCTCGGCACGTGAAAGAAGGTAGCGACAGGCGGAGAATGGGGAGAAGAAGGAGTCAAAGTCCAAACAATCGGTGGCAACACTCGACTGGCTAGCATTTTCGATTTCTAGAGACGCGGCAGCTGACCTAATGACTCCGATAAAAGAAGGCGCGGTTCATTGTCCTCGGTCGGACACGAAGGGAGGGAACAGCCGCGTTGGTAACGAACCATTAACAACATGTCCGTATCTTTGAATGCATTAGCCGGTAGCTAGAGTTGGATCTTTGACGCTTTGACGATGGTAGCAGCCGTGATCCAGTAAAATGATTGTTCCAGTCATATGCAGCCGATCTGCGCTGGCGGTTTCTTTGTTCTACTGCTTCGGGAGCGTGCCAAGACGAGCTTCCACCAACCGCGAGACATGTACATTCCTGCGTCAGCTATGCAAATAAGAGCCGGGGCTTTGTCTCAGACCAGGGCCTGGTCTTGTCTCGCGTTCGTCATTGGAGTGGTACTTTGATGCGCGGCTTATGCAAGGGGCGCCAACAATGCAACACCTTCCCGCATTGCAGTGCCGCATCGCAACGGTTGTGGCTCAGCTCAGAAGCGAAGCTGTAGACGATAGTCTCCCCTATTACGACTGATGGTGTATGCAGTCAAAGCATCGAAAGACGGGCGCGGGCCAGGGAGACAATAGACCTCAGAGATTTCCGCCTCCCCTCCACCCTCCCCACTTCCCCAGTCCTCGCCAACAATACAACATTCTCTTTCATGACAATGACTGTGGCTCAGTCTTGAAAACGACGCAGTCATACTGCGCCTCGGCGCCATATGCCGTCCTGGTTGTAGCGAGGCGCATTTTACCCCGTGTCGCGGGTGACCAGGTAGTTCCACGAAGCTCTTCTCAGCCATGGCCAAGTTCCAAACAGTGTCTTTGACAACTTGTGCTGACAACCCGAGGGAGACTTCGTTCTGTTGGCGAGGTCTCAGACACTTTCTTAACGACCTGTGATAGTATCCCCGAAGAAACCTGAGGTCAAAGCGGACTCCCTCTTGCTCTTCCGATCTGTCCCTCTTTCCTAGGTCCGTGTCCGTGTCGCGGGGAAGCAGGAAGAGCCGTTCAGCCTTGGCCGAGTTCCAGACAGTGTCTTGTGCTAATACCCTGGAGGAAACTTGAGCTTAAACTGCACTCGCTCGTTTTCCTGTTTCTTCTCTTCCTCACTCTTCTCCCGCACAGCATTAATACTCCGATTCCCGCGTACCAAGTTCGCGGCATGTTTGCCAATGAGTTCATGAGCCGGCCCACTGAGTTGAATATTATCCCTATCACATCATCCCGTTAGCTTGAAACAGAGACAAAGCGATTGTGCTGTACTATGACTTGTGGCTTGAAAGGAGCGTGGTGCTATGCAGCGACTAAGGTGCGTATAGCGTGAAAGCAGTAGATGTATTAAGTGATCAAAGACGAGGCTTATGAACTTACCAAAATAAGTGCTCAGTCGGGGCCGAGCATTTAACCAATCCACTCCCCCTCACAGCATCCAAACAAGGCGTATCGACGTGTTCGAAAAGCGGTGCTTGGGCACCCACACCGGTCGCATCAGAAATCTGCCTCGAGTGCAGTTGTTTGGCGCGCACTTCGTTCATGATGATAGCATTTGGCTCGGGCATGTAGATGGCGCCGTTTTTCCATTCTGCAGCTTTCCGAAGTAAGACTATGTTCCAGTATGACCATAGAAAAACCATTCGGTGCTGAGTCACCGCGAAATCGGCTTCCCGCATGGCTTTCTTTTGTAATTGGAATTGCGGGAGGAAAGATGCGTCGATCATTTTGGGTATGACGACGTTGGGCGGGTGGGCTGCGTGTTCGGCCAGGATGTCGAGACTGTGGAAGAGGGACTCGATGCTCTTGTCCACTGCGGACATGGCCACAGGCTTCTCCAACGTAGAGTATTCGAGCAGATCCCACAGGCCGAAGAAGACGGTGAAGAAAGTCCATTCGTCTCCTTTCCGTAGGCGTTCGGGGATGACCCGTCGCCCCTTGTCGTAGGCGACGTACTGTTCCATTTGTGTCTTGAAGTCAAACGACGTGACGGTTGTCTCGTTGCTTCCCGCGCCTTTCGTTTCCGTGTGGACGTTTGCGTCGACTAGCGATCCGATGTGTGCAGCCGCGGCTGGCTTGGAGTGGGCGAAGTTGTCAATCGTGTCACATGCGAGCTGGAGTATGTTAGACTGTTTGTGTATGAGGGCATGACCCTGACGAACCTCTTTGCATAGCGTTTCCACCCATAGGTCGCCTCGGTCAGCGTCGCGGGCTACCACTGCGGATAGCACAGGCGAAGAGACGCGGTAGCTTCCTGTGTCGGACCAATCGTTGCCGAAGACTACTATGCGGTGCGCGTTACCGCGCCATACGTTGTGGACGGTGTCTTCAAAATTGGCGGAATGTACCCAGGTGAAGTACAAGATCATGAGAATGGCAAGGGCAGCACATAAGTGCAGCCGCGAGAAGAACCGCATCGTGTGGTAGGCTAGGCTGCGTGACAGGTGACAGGTGACGGGTGTGAGGGTGAAGTGGTAGCGATGCGATGCGACCCAGCAAATGGAAGCAAAAAGTGGGTGGACCTGTGAGGGTAGATGTCGTTAACCGCGGGAGTAGGAAGCGTCATCCTTGCGCGTCAAGGAATCTGACGACGCAGTTGACGCCTGTGCGAGTGCGAGCCTTGTTGTGCATCACAATCCCGGCAAACCATCCGTCAAAAGCGGATACATGTCGCGTGCGCGTCGTACCTAGGCAGTCAGGCCAGCATCTTCAGAACACACTCCAACCTTGCCTAGGTGCCTACCTCAACATCAGGTACCCTGCCTACAATAGGGAGAATATTCTTCCTACAACTAATAATTAGCAAAAGGAAGAGCACGTCCACCACCGCCCCTCCGCCTCCCCTCCACCGCCCCCACCCACCCCGTAGCCAGTGTAGCCAGCGTCATCCTTGACAAGCGTTAAGGAACATGACGACGCCTGTGCAGTGCGAGCCTCGCTGTGATTGCATCCCCGGGAATACATGGGTCAGAAACGTCCAAATGTGGATACATGTCGCGTGCGCGTCGCATGCCAAACTCAGAATCCCATAATTGGCCTGACTCTTCATCGACTCACATGCCATCGACTCACCTTCCATAGTCAGAGTTCCCCTGGGCCAGGCACCCTCCTTTTCTTTTTGCACGACCGCCGCGACACCGAAGACGCCGACATTACACAGCGCCGTCGTGCGAAAAGTTGAGGTTCTGACCGCGCGGAACCTACGGCCGCTCGGCATCTCGCCCCACTTCTCGTGGCGTAATCAGCGGAGCAGAGTTCAGGACTTACGTATATAATTTTAGCTAACGAATATCAGTGGAGGAGGATGCGAATGCCCAGGTTGTGAAAGCCACAGATGCAGCAGACGCGGCGACGCGCTATGCCTTTAGCGCGTTAAGTGCTTATCCTGCCGCCCGTTGGATACGATCGGGTTCGGAACATGCCAACCGCTTGTCAGCCCGCTCGCTGCACCGCCGCCGACTCCTCGCCATCGCCAAACTTCAGGTTCGCGAACCTGTCCATCAGGAAATCTCGCATCGCACCATTATCGTCAATCCACTGTGCCACGATGAACGCCTGGTCTGCCCATTTCCTCGTCTTAACATCGTCTTCTGACAGGTAAAAGTCCACGGCGCGATTGAAAGCGGTGCTTGCGAGCCATTCGAGCTCGGTTTTGGGGTAGCAGTCGATCTCCTTGATGCACTCGTCAGCCAGGTCTGCAGTGTCGTCGTTTGTGGCGAAATCAGAAGATGGCGGCGGTGTATCCAGTCCGGCTGTCGCGATGGTGGGATGGAGGGTCTGAATGGGCTTAGGAATATATCGGGATTGCTAGGGTGCGGGAACTTACGTTTTTCTGCTTCGCAGCGAGATGCGTTACTTGCTGAATGCATTTGATGCTGACTTCCTCGTCGTACTCGAGTGAAAGGCTGAACATGCATCTAAGCCAGCGTGCCAGTTTTGTGATGTCGCGGCCTGCTGGTTGGCGGCAAGTCAGGTTGATGATTTTCTGAAGAACAGATAGTACTTCTGTCAACGTCGTCAGTCTTTATTCAGCGAGTAGTTCGATGCTCTTACTCTTCTGATATTTGTTTTCTAGTCCTGCTTTCACGATGCAGCCATGCACGACTAGAACGAGATCTGCCAGAGTTTCGTAATGATCCGGGTTCTTATACTTCCAACACTGGTCGAAAAGATCGTCAAGCTCATCCCATCTCTCAAGCTTTAGGACAGCTTCGAGCTCCAGTTTGACAATCTGGAAGTATTTTGACATGATGTCGTCTTGAGAAGTTCCACCAAGTTTGCTCATGCTCTCTGCTGCGGTGTGTCGGAACTCCTGGCTATGCTTATGGGCTTCGAGGTAGTAACCAATCTGTAGTAGTCAGAAACTGGTCGTTCTGGCGAGATGCGCGACTCACGCTTTGCTTGGTGTTATCCTCTGCGCGGGCCAGGGTGGTGTAGGTACAAGCAGCGAGGAATTCGCAGAACACCAGCCGGAGGCAAAGATCACCGTCTGGATTTGGTTGGGCCTTCTCCTTGAGGAGGTTGATGAACTACAAGGGTCAGCGGTATTGCTTCCGTCTTTGGCGTTTAGCTCACCTCAGTGCAGCATCCGAGCAACCTAACCAGAAGTCCTGGTGGCATCTCCGCGCAGTACTTCAGCGACATGTTGTAAGCGTTCTTAGAAAACCACTCAAACTCCACGGCTGTGAAGAGTTCCTTGGCCGGCGTGCTCGGCCTGATGCGAGATGCTTTGGCTTGAACGCATGCTTTGACAATCAGTAAAAGCGCCTTCCCGTAAGTGCATAACGACGTACCTCCCTCAAAGACGTTGCAAATCTGTTCCAAGATACCGGTATCAATGTTGCCATCTTTAATAAGCTCGGACTCCAACATACGTGCGGTAGATCTGGTCACATGTTAGAGGCGCGTAACACTTCGGGTGAGCGACGTACCGTAAGAGTGCAGGGAGATGTATCCCTGCCGGCGCACTATGCTCGTACTTCTCTAGAACCTTCTCGAGAGCATTGATAGCCTGTCTCTTGCTCCCCGCACTTTGAGCCTCCATGACGCAAGCGTAAAGTAGGGTAGCGTCTTTCGCGGAACTCCGACAGACATAGTCGAGACATTCAGCGGCGAAGATCTCGTCGCCGCCTCGCAGACCTGCCTTGTACATGAGGTAGCGAGTCACCGGTTCGTCTTTACCACTCTCAGGCATCTTGGCGTGCACTTCCCGGGCAGCTTCGTAATCTTGACGTGACAAAGCGCACTGTATGATCTTCCTCGCAACCTTGGTTTTGTTCTGCACGCCAGCCTTCTCGAAGATGTCATGAAGGCATGCTTGACACCAAGCCTCAGCGATGCCGTGTTGTTCCTGGCTGGACGCGGCCTCCACCTTCTTCCACAAGAGGGTTTGCGCAGCATGTGTGGCAGGCGCAGAAAGCGATACTTTGGAGTTCTGCGCCACGGTATCGAAGAGGTCTTTGAGTTGCTCGAGCGAATTTTCGGAAAGACTGTGGTTGATTCCAATCCAGATGCGCGTGATGACTGCCTTCTCGACCCAAGACTGGTTTTCCTCTCGAAAGAGGCGGATATCGATCAGGTCGTCCAGTACTTTACAGGCGGTCACGTTGCTAGAAGTGGTCAGCAAGACGCTGTAGGCGTGTATGATCATTTGTACCTGTGTTCTTTGAGCTTGTGAATGTAGTGCATAATGCTAGAATGTGTTATCTAGACTGAATTAGAAAGGGTAACGGATGAGGTGCATACGTTTTAAAGTTTGTATCGTTCAGCACGATGGTACGGATCATGCGCAGAAGGACTAAGGGAATTAGCGCGTGATGGCGGACAGGTTTGAGTAGCTCGCCATGATAGAACTCGGACGTGTCCATGGTTTCGGCTTCGGACAGCAGTTCGATCTTCAGCAATGAGACAATCATCTTATCCCCGAAGTCCTGAAGAGCGTTAGCCAAAGATAGGATTGAGCCAGACTGTTCATGAGACGCACAGTCTCCATCAACTTCACCATGTGCCATGCCTTCTCTTGGGCGATAGGCGTCTTAGTCTTTATATACGCCTTGACTGACGACCTCATTAGCCAGAGCTTGATCGCCATGTTAACGGGACGTGCATACCAAGACTTTGCATGATACTGAGTCTCAGCTCACCAATCTCTGGACTGAGCATGTCCAGGTCCTGCTCCCCAAGAACATCGAATGCGCGCTCTAGCCATCTCTTAGCAAACTCATAATCGCGCTTCGCCAACATAGCCTTCCCAATCTCGTACAGCAGATCGGCAAGCTGCTCAGTGATGGTAGAGGTAAAGCTTTTCCTGACTTGCCTGCTCTTCTCGAACATATGCTCTGCCATGTCCATCTGATCTTGACGCCACGACAAAGTCATCCGCACAGCGAAGTACTGCGCACGTAGGTCTTCTGCGAGCTCGGTGTCCTTCTCAGGCTTGGCGTCGGTTCCCTTGCTCAGAACATCTTCGTACTCAGCAGCGAGCTTGAGTAGGTCTGTCGCGATGATCAACTCATTCGCCTCGATGCACACTCTTGCAGCTTTCAGTGCAACCTTCATGAGACGGATGCAGCTCTTGCGCTGGCGTACGTTGTTTGGGCCGCGACCGCCAGCTGAGTCGAGGAGTAGGAATGCGTACGCACGGAGGAAAGGTACCACGTTGGTCTTGTTTGCCGCTGAATCCTTCGGCTGATTATTGACCACGGAAATGTCGCGTCGCAAGCGCGTAGCTTGATTCCAAAGCTCTGTTCCCAGCCTGTCGAGTTCTTCCTGCCTCGCGGTGACGGCAGTCGAGGTTTTGAGTGGCAATCCGAGAATCTGAGCCTGAAGCTCACCAACAATCGTCGCATGGTTGCCGGCTTCTATGCGCTTGCTGAGCGTCGAGGCGAATGCTGATGGAAAGGTAAGTGTCACGCGTAGGGCAGGCGCGAGGTAATGCACTCACTGAGGACTGCCTTCAGCTTCTTCTCTCGCTCCAGTTTGGCTGCTGACTGCGCGGGCGGCATGATGCGTGTCAGATGGCAATGCGAACGACGTTGGTTGATGTGCAGCTTGAAGGTGTGAGATGTCGGAATGCGACTGCCACTCTGGAAGGTGGCTCCACACGCACGTGCATGAGATCAGGAAGGAGCATACCCGTGGACGCGAGGAAAACTGGATGCAAGACGGAGGAATGAATGAATGAATATATGAAGGCAGGCAAAAGGATGTACATGTTGAAGTAAACCTGTGGATATCGCCGCACTTGCAATTACCCTCCCAAGAGATGTGCGCACTCTTTCTGACCAATGTTTTGAGACACCCAATCCAGACATTACCCTGTTCCCAACCCATTGTACAGCAAAGTTTTACAAAAACACTCGTTCCAAGCGAGATTTCCGCAAGAACGTCTACGCTTTGAGCTCGAAAACGCTCAAATCGGTGCCGTTGAAGATAATGCGCTCGCTTTCCCTTGAATTCTTGAACTTGTAGAAGATTGATGAAGCCATTGTTGTGATTTGTGGTGCGGCTTCGACGGCCTCAAGACGCCGGTAGCGACCCCGATGTGGCCTCGGTGATGGGAAGAAAGTTGCCCACGATCAACGCCGGTCTACAACAGTCAGTCTAAGCTCGGAGGTAATGTCTACCTCCACTTACATATTCCAAGCATCGCGCTTGACAGTAAAAGAAAAGCAGCAACGTATCTCAGGATCCTTAGAGTGCGGGTCGGGGTTCTTCAAGGAGCAGCTCGTCAGGATAGCTTTTTGAGTATGGTCGAATGCGATGGCGCCAAATTTCTCCCAGTAGGAAACGAGTGATGGCTCAGCGATGATCTCGTGCAGAGCGATATTACCCTACACCCTGTTAGCTAGAGTCACTTCCCAAGTGATCGCGGTTTGGCACTTACGTCTCGCAACTTTGACATCGGTACGTGGATGAGTCGCGCCATCTCCTTGTTGCCGCGATATATCTCGCCTGTTCTTCTCCAGCAACATGCAGGTATAGCCATGCTTGCGAAGACACGGTCGTACTCCATCAAGCTCTTGTCAAACCACATCTCAATGCGTACTAGATCCACATCTGTCAGACTCTGCATTCGCTCTCGGAACTTGGGTCGGAAGCGATCCAGTTGGCGCAGTACTCGGATGCGAGATGCCTGTTGCAGGTTCTGCTCCATGTACTGGTTTAGTCGTGCATAACCTTTTACATAGTTGAAGGGCTTCAGCAGCCCTGCGTCGACCTTGGCCTTGAGTAGCTTGTTCATGCGCTCTTCAGGACTGTCTGATCCAGCAGGATCAGCGGCCGTGACAAGGTATCTCTCTCTTGCCTTGTCAGTAGGGACGCCGCCTGTTTGCCGTGATGCAGCATGACCACCGACACTTTGCGCGGGAGGTGGAAGTAATTGCGACGGTCTTGACGCGTTCGAGGTAAAGGCAGAGTTGCTGTTCAGAGAGCCCATCTGATTCATGAGTGAGGCATCGGAAAAGAGGCTGTGGAAGTCATTGCCTCCGTAAAATGCACCGTCGTCCATGAGGCTGTTGTTGAGAAAGTCGTTGAGGAGATTATACTCATTACTGACTTCGGAGGTGTTGAACATATATGAGGGGTGGAACTGCATGTCCTGAAGGTTGTTCTGAGACGAGGACAGCAAACCATCGTAGCCCAAGACTTCCGGCGCGTCAGTGACGACTACGACGGGGAGCTGAGAAGAAGTGTAACTTACAAGGCTGACTACCAGCTGTCAGGGCAGGTAATTGTGGCGCGGATACGGGGTCAGGCTGGGTCCCTGACGTAGTGCTGGCATCCCTATTAGGAGGTACTGGGTGAGGCGCCAGGTTTAGCGCTGCGTCCGGAACTGGAGGAGCGGCCGTCGATGCGGCATCGGAGGAAGTTGATTCGACCTGAGTGGGCTGACTCTGTCCATCGCCATTCTCTGGCTCGGACTTTGACTTTTTAACACCCTCACGCGGCTCATCGTGACATAGGTGTCCAATATTGCGCTTGACACAGCGTGTGCATGGTCGCTCCTACATTGGGCGGGCTCAATCAGCTTGCGAACAGACGAGGCGATACTCAGTGCACTTACGAGGTCACAGGTCATGTGCTGATTGGTGTGTGTCAGCAAGCAGTAACAATTGTCTTACATGGAAATACATTGCATGTATCGAATGCTGGGGAATTGGCTGTGGCTCACCGAACGTCTGCAGTAGATGCATGCTGAAGGAAGGCATATAGGTTAGCAGGGTTGCGGATGCATTTGTGGGTACACAGCATCGATGGCTTACCATGATTTACTTTTCTACGCTTTTTTGGCGGTTTTGCGGACGCCTCGGAATTGGTCGCATCGGGCTTGCTCTTGGAGGGTGAATGGGTTTTGGGCGCAGTGTTTTCTGGGGAGACTTTGTCCTTGTCGGCTTCTAGTGGTTCCGTCATTTTGACTGGCGAAGCTCCATTTGATCGTCGTGCAGCTTCCGACATCAAGTGTGGGTAGTGGGTCGGTGTCAGAGCCGGGTGCTTTTCTTGGAGACGCGCAGGTTCATGTGTGTTACGACAGGGGTCTCGTCACGCACTCGAGCATCGAAAAGCGCGCAGAAGGTCGAGATGCGCCAGGAACACGTTCTTTTGTGGCACAGCAGGGCCCGTAGTCGCGGCAGACGAGTGGCGGAGAGGTGGTTTCAGAAGCACGAAGGACCAGGTGAATGTTCGCGGTCGCGTGCTTTGCCGAACCGAACCTTGGAAGGAAGAACCCGGAGAAACGCAGGCCCAATCGCGGAGAAGTGCACCGCCCACCCTCCTAGTGGAGATTTTGACAGCTTCCCGCTGCAATGCGGGTGATCGCGACGGGGCATTCAGATAGCGGCGCTTGACATGTTGTAGTTTGCACAAGTTTCGCATAGAAGGGCTGCAGCTGCAGAAGTGGCTCCGCTCTGCCGAAGCCCTGGTAGAGCCAATCACGCCGCATTGCTACACTACATGATGGAGACGGCCGCGAACGCGCGCATTCCGAAGACCATACCGTCGGAACGCAGTTCTAAAACTGGGAGTATTTTGATAGACTTGAATGGTCTCGCTGCCCACTCCAGCCAGCCGCCACGCTGGACAGCCTGGTACGGGCCTTGCTAACCTAGCCCATGCCTCGCACAAAGCTTCCTTTAGAGTATTGAAATTACGCCGATGCCCTCCAACGCCATACACCTGCCCTGATATCGAACCCAGTACCGTATTCACCACACTTGCCCAGAGCCCGATCCATGCGCCGAGCCATGCGTGGCTATAGAAAGAACAAAAGTCGTCATGGGACCTGCATATCGATATTTTGTATGGCAGCATATTGCGCTGCGCCAGCGTGCCTGAACAAGACGTCGTCTAGTACTGCTTGCGCGTCGGTGATGGTCATATTGAGACCCTCGACCTGTGTATGGTTGCCCTGCATGCTCTCCAGGCTGCGCCGCAATTGGGCAAGCACTGGCGCGAGGTCGTCATCGGGCGCATCGAGAAGGGAGGAAGCTACTGGCTCTGATCGCTTCAGACGGATATCGTCAGGACCATCGCCGTGGGCCGTCGCATTGCCTTCGTCTTTGAGTAAGGGGTGAATCTACAGCAGGTTAGCAACACGTTCAGCTCGACCAGAATAGACAGACACGCACCCGTCCATGCTTCTTCTGGTGCTTCCACTCGGCTCTCCAATTCTTGACGTTCTTCTTCAGGTCGTCCAGGTTATCTTCGTCCTTCTTCAGCAGGTGCTGGGCAATCTTGACCTGCTCGCTGAGCAGCTGCTTGGAATGCCGGGCTGTCGTGACCTCTCGCGACACTTGGGCATTGCGCTCCGTGAGCTTGTCGATGTTGAAATGGATGTCTTTGGCCTGTGGGGGTATCCGCGACTCTGCTAGTTGGCGCGCTAGCTTGCGTACCAGGGGGTTGAGTGTGTTGTGTGCGGCCATGATCCTGCGCTCGTCTCGCTGCGTCTCGGCGATGTCCTTCTTCGCATTGCGTATCACCGTCGTGATCTGTTCCAAGACCTGAGGCGGCACTTGTGGCCATGTGTCTATTTGCTCCTGCGGTATTCTCTTCTTCTTGTTCTCCAGCTGCGCGTACTGTTTGCGCGACTCGGCTTCAGGTTCAGCGACTTCGTCCGACTTGCGCTTGCGGGGTCTCGAGGGCTGGACTGGCGCGGGTTCATTGATTGAGAGCTCATCTTCGACATCTTCCTGGGCTGGTCTCTTCTTCGGTCTGCCCTTCTTTGCTGCTGCCGGCTTTGGCGCGGGCTTCGACTTGGCCTTCACGACCGCGCCAGAATTGCGACTGCCCGGAGGCCGGCCTCGTTTTTTCGTCGCTTTCGCATCCTTGGAGCGCGCAGGCGCCTGAGCCCGGTTAGTATGCGCGTATAACAGCGAATTGTTGATGCTTACCATGACGTTGTGGTGGAGATGGGACGCGACTGGTTAGTGTTGACATTCGCGTTGGTGGGGAAGGAGCCAGTTAGCGCGGCGCCTCTTCACGTGCGGTCCGTTTAGCCCCTCACATTTCCCTCATCACTCCGCCGTCAACTCAAACGCTGCCAAGTCTTCGACGATACACTCTCGGCCTAACATCTCGGACGTAAGATTATAGCGTGCAAACCAGTCAGAAGTCTGTCTCAATGTCACAGCTGCTGCTACTTGCACATCTCTGAATCACCAACATCTTATTTCATTGCGGCTCTCTCATACTGACACTAAGATATGTACAATCGTCGCTATACTGATTCATACTCCCTTGTCGGCCACAGTCGCTCCCATCGCCATCTGATCTCCTCAAGTACGCACCATCGACCCACTACAACGACTCAAATCACTCAGAATTGAGAGAAGAAGCTCCAAACCTCCTTGGGCGTGAAACTCTGCGGTCCAACATCGTTACCCGCATCCCCAGGAAGCGCAACATGGTCACCATCGAAAGCAGTGTACTGCGTCGGGTACTTGCACCCATCGTACACCGTCTTGATGCGCTGTCTGCTGTTCTTGGCGGGCTCTGGTGCATTCTTCTGTTGGCATCCGTTCAGCCTCACGAAGCGGTCCCTGATCTCCCTTCCCATAGCGATGGGCAGGACGCTGTCCTTGACACCGTGCTGGCCGTAGTATGCAATGGGCGTGTTTCCGCCATTGCAGCCTGAAAGAGTTGCACCAGAGAGGACGGCGATGGCGCGGTACTCGTTCGCACGACTGCAGGCCAGACTGAAGCTCATAGCGCCACCGTAGGAGAAACCGAGAGAGAAACGTTGCGTCTCGTCCACACATAGGTCATCCTCAACTGCCTTTCGGACCGTGTCGAGGAAGGTGATGTCTTCGCCGTTTGTGTTTCCCCACCCCTTGTTGATACCATCGGGTGCGACGAAGATGGCAGTCTCGTTTGCCAAAGCCGCAAGGCCGTAGTATGGCGCGTTACCACCCGAAACGGATGTCATGTCGCCATTGAGCCAATGAAGACCGAAGATGAACTTGTATGGGTGGGAGTTGTCATAGTTGTTCGGGATTCGCAGCGTCCACTGACGTTGCTTGCCGTTCACCGTGACCCTTTGGACGCCGTTGGTCAGCCTTGGCGCCTTGCCACAGCCCGCTGTGACAGCGGTAGCCTGATCGAGGAGTGCGAGGAACAAGAGAGCGCCAAGCGCGAAGAAAGAGGTTGGACGGAACATTGTCATGGATCCCTAGGCTGGAAGGCTGCTATGGCCTTCCTTCGGTCTCGCAGCGGACGTTTAAGTACATTTTCGCATTTCACCTTCAACCTCACCCTAAGTCCCATACTTGCGACTTCATCAGTCGATCTCTTGGTATACTACGGAGCTGTTACCCATTCCAACTGCCGTACGAGAACACCAAGACTTCTATACAACCCCGAGAGAGTCATTCCCCTTGCTTCTGATTTTACGCCCAATCGACATAGCCCAAGTCGCATTTTCACCGTCTCCTGGCACTTCAAGTATATGATGCCAAGGAGAAGAAACTCGCCAAGAAGAAGAAATCTACGGCACTTGTTCGGAAACTTAACAGGTGACATCCTTCTGTGGAGCACTGCTGCATCATGCAAGGTGACGAGCAGACCCCATGGGGTACATACTTACCTAAGACGCTGCAGAGCGCCGACTTACGCCATCATGTCGCTCGGATATGCTAACCGACTGTTGGACTACTCCAGAAGATCGTTGCCGAATTCGGGTACTTACATGTGTTACTATTCATGCAGCAATATCTCCACTTTCCGATCCTTCTTGAGGTTCGTGGAAGAAAGACTTAAGAGCCGCGGCTGTTTGCACTTGCAGCACCCAAACTTTCAGTTTAGCCCCAGAGCTGGATACAACCTTCCATTTGAGTGAGTATGCCGTGTCAGGAGACCTGGGCGAGGCCATCACATGCTCAATTTTGTCCGATTGGTGGTTGTAACATCCGAAGAAGAAGCAACAGTTATACTGATTGCAACTCCACAGAAGCTTCCATGATGTTCCAGCCACCCACGAGAACTGAAAACTTCCAAAAGCTCTGACAGCTATCAGCACTGTTGTTGAGCTCGCTTCACAAGTTTAGGCACACTCATCAACCGACAAACATAGCCGGAGTACGTACAGCAACTCCACAACCGACTTACCCGTCGAGACACAGCCAAATCTTGACAAACACTGTATACCCCTCACGAAAAAGACTCATGCAGAGCAGCAGCTGGCAAGCAAGGTGAGGACGTACGACCTTCATCCACCGGCAAAAAAGGCCCCATGGGGAACCGACAAGATGATCGACGGCCCGCCGGGTATATCCCCACTGCTCGTACCAACGTTGAACTACGCATAGCTTCTTGAGGGTAAGCTTTGTCGAGGGTGATGACGCGCATTTGTAGCCGAAGGAAGAGATGAGCCTGTGGCGTCAACGATGAAGTGTAGATACTTAAGCTGAAGGTACGATCGATCGATTGAACCCCAGCATCAATCAAAAGTCTCTCGTGGTACCACAATCGGAAGGTGTTTCAAGATGTTGTTCAAGATCCTAACAGCCACAGCGGCCCTGACAAGCACAGCTATAGCCCACCCATACCCACCATCCTGCAACAGCTCCGCCCCGCAACCCTGGGGCTTCTTCACAAACAACACCATCTACCAAACCACCGGCAACGAATCAATCACCTACCCCCGCTACACTGAACTCCAAGATGGAACCATCATAGCCACCGCCTCCCTCTCTGGCCACAACCCAAACTACTTCCCTATCTTCGAGTCGAAAGATGGCGGCGCATCTTGGGAACATATCTCTGACCTACACGACACGGTCAATGGATGGGGTTTCAGCGCCCAGCCCGCGTTGACCGAATTGACAGAGCCAATGGGTGGCTACGAAGCTGGCACGATTCTGGGTGGAGGAAACAGCTGGAGCAACAACGGAACTCGCATCGACCTTTACGCCAGCACGGATGGAGCGCGGACTTGGGAGTTCGTAAGCCATGTCGCGGAGGGCGGACGCCCGAATACTACGAATGGTGCAGACCCTATTTGGGAACCTTACTTTCTGTGAGTCGCCGCAAATCTTCCCATCCCTAGACGAGCACCAATACTAACATTCCACGCAGCCAATACAAAGGCGAACTAATAGCCTACTACTCCGACCAACGCGATCCCCTCCACGGCCAAAAGCTCGCCCACCAAACCAGCACCGACCTCCGCACCTGGGGCCCCGTCGTAAACGACGTTGTCTACGACGAATACCTCGCGCGCCCTGGCATGACAGTCGTAGCCTACATCCCACCGCTCGACCAATGGATCCTGGTGCACGAACTCCCCGTCGGAAACTCCTCTTCCTACGGCCAAAACTACCCCGTCTACTACGTCATGGCCGATGAGCCCACGAACTTCCGTAACTCCGTCGGTAGACCCATCGTCGTGAACAACAGCACGGTGCCAAACGCCTCCCCCTACGTCGTCTGGTCCCCGCTCGGCGGCCCCAACGGCACGATTATAGTGAGTGATGCGGATAGACGCCAAGTATACACGAATTCCGCGGGCGGCGCGCTGGACAAGTGGGAGGAACACATGACGCCTGCTGGTGCGGTGTATTCGCGGGCTATTCAGATTTTTGCGAAGAGGCCGAATCATCTGTTGGTTTATGGGGGCGAGACGTATGATGGTAGGGCGGAGGGTTTGCATACGCCGTTTTCGGCAACGGTGGTTAGGCTCGATGAGGTACTCAAGGCACCTGCAACCGAGTAAATATGGGATATGGGGGACGCTCGTATTGAGATGTGGAATGCTAGGTGGGAAGTGTAGTATGCGTGAAAAAGAATCGACTATCAGCCCATCCTAAGACTTCTTTATGATTGACACCTCAACATCAATTCTTCTTACCAAAACCTTTTAGTATCCTAGTTTCGCTATTCTCCTAGTTTAGAGCCACATTTCCCGAGCAGCTTAGGGGCATGCTGAGAGCTGTGTTGCTCATGTAGAATACGTACGATTGCTAGGTACCAGTATCTTCAGTGGTATTGATAGATTATCCCGCGATCGTTTCTCGATGATGTATAACTCATGGAATCAGGCCCTCCAAACATGATGTGTCGATGGAGACTTCGACTATGTCAAGAAGATAGGGAAAAACGTGACACCGCGTGCGGGTCGATCTCCCGCACCACAGTGATGCAATCATGACCTGCATTATTCTCAACCCTCTTCAACGCGTTTGAATCGCGATCCTGCGTGCATACCCCTCAGTCAACTCTGAATTCCTATTTATCTGTTCCACTTAAATCTCTGGTCTTTTAATTCTGAAATTTCGTTTTCGCCATGTCGCTCAAAATCCCACACGTCACATTGACGCGCTTTGCAACGCGGTGCTCATACCGTGACGTCAGACCGTTTACCCGCTATATCACGACTTCTGCGACGCGAAATTTCCCCTCTTCATTCTCTGCACTTCCAAATCGCATTCAATCAATTGAGCGCACGAAACAAATCACAAATCAAATCCAACCGCAGAATCAACAGCGCAACTACGCAAACATGGCTCCTACCAACAACGCCGAACTCCAGATGGGCCAGGTCTTTGATGTCAAGGACAAGGTCGTTCTAGTCACCGGTGGTGGCTCTGGAATTGGTCTCATGATTACACAGACGCTTGCTGTCAACGGTGCTAAGGTTTACATTGTTGGACGGACGGAGGAGAAGCTGGAGAAGGTTGTTGAGGTGCATGGCCAGAACATTGCAGGACAGGTAAGTCTTCGACACGGTAGATTCATGAGAACCTAATCTAACAGTCGCTAGATCATCCCCATCGTCGGAGACTGCAGTACCAAGGACGGTGTATCGTACGTTGCCAACGATGTTTGATGGCGAACGGAGTACTAATTACCTCACAGCAAGATCAAGAAGGAGATCGAATCAAAAGAGAAGTGCCTCTGCGTCCTCGGTAAGCTCTCCACCACCCATTACTATCTTTTGCAACGCCAACTAACACCCCCAGTCAACAACGCCGGCATCGCCCCCGGTAAGACCGAAGTAAAAGGCTCCGCCGAAGACCTCGTCTCCAAGCTCTTCGACGGCACAACCGAGCAAGAATGGCTAGACGTCTACCAAACCAACGTCGTCGGCCCCTTCCTCATGTCCACAGCCTTCCTGCCTCTGCTCCAAAAGTCCACCGAGACACACCCCGGCTACTCCGGTACCATCATCAACATCTCCTCCATCTCCGGTCACATCAAGATTTCGCAAGGCCACTTTGCATACAACTCCAGCAAAGGCGCTGCGATACACCTCAACAAGTTGCTCGCGTCTGAGATTGCGAAGAACGGGATCAAGGTTAGGGTTAACTCCATCGCACCCGGTGTGTTCCCTTCGGAGATGACCACCCAGGAGAGCAGGGATGATAACCAGAAGAGTGAGATGCCGAAGGAGCATAAGGAGGGTCTTCCTGCGCAGAGGCCGGGTAAGGATCAGGATATGGCTGCGGCGATTTTGTTCGCTGTTGGCTGTCAGTACCTCAATGGTCAGACTGTCACTGTCGATGGTGGCTACGCGATTCAGGTTGGCAACTAAGCGCGCTTCTTTTGTTACCTTGTTCTTTTACGATACTTCTACCTTGCTCGAAGATGAGCTTTACGATGTACGATAGTTGTTATGTCGATGCTGCATAAGAATTGCATGCATATGGCTTCGCTAGCTGCGACTCAAGACTGCTCGGCCTGTGTGAGACCTGTGAGAAATAGTGACGAAGTTTAGAGGGAACGCGAAGAGGTCATCGCAGTACGTTTGAGCTGGCTGCTATAGATCAATCGCTGTCTGGAAACGACGATGGCGATATCGCGCATGACAGTAGTTGGTCCATCCCATTGATGCCCACTCATTCTTTGTGATGTATGCATACTCCCGAAGCTCTTTCCCGTCTACTCCGTACAGCCATTCTTTATCAACTAGCCATTTCAAGGTCCAGATCCACAAGCCAAGGCGCATTCCACGGCTTATACGTCACGCTCATGATACTCGCATTAACCATCAAAGTCTCCCGCCCAAACTCAACCGCCGTATCGCTACCCTCGCCGATATCAACAGTAGCCGCCCTCCTCTCCCTAGCCGCATCCTGATCAACATCCACACTCTCCACATCTTCGATATGCTCTTCGATCCTGACATCCAGCCCCCCCTTGTTATTCCACCGCACTTTCTGCGCGCCCCATCCCTCATGTATATGCCCAAAGCAATGAAGCCGGGGTTTGCAGCGTCGAGCAGCGCGCAGTAGGTGGTCGCAGCCGACGTGCTGTCCTGATGTTGTCGCGTCCATGACGCCCATGGGCGGTCCGTGGGTCATCATGACATCGATGTTGGGAAAGTCTGGAACGGGGGTTTCGGCGATGGGTTTGGCGTTCGGTGTGCATTGGTGGGGAGGGTTGTAGCGGTCTTCGTTGCGGAAGTAGGGGAAGGCGTAGTCGCAGAATTCTGGTTGGTAGGGGGACGCGTAGACCTGAACGCTGTTAGCTTCGAATGGAGTTGTCGACTGTCTAGCAATGTGCATACCCTCAGGTTGGCCCCGTTTTGAAGCTGGAATGTATGCGTTCCTTCTTCCAGGTACGTCACACCTGCTTTTCGCGCCCGCTCGCCCTTCCACATCTCTCGAGCTTTGGCGGGTAGGTCTTTGTCGTATCTGTCTCCTCTGTGCATGTATTCCCCTTTCCTAGTGTAATACTCTTCGTCCAGAGTGATGTCGTGGTTTCCAGCTATGACGAGCTTCAATCCCGCATCGATGTTTTTGAGCATATCAAGAGTCTTCTCATATTCATCCAGATGACCGATCATGGTCAGGTCGCCGCAGTGAAGAAGCACGTCTGCCTTGGGCAGTGGGGGGCGGAAGGCAGCCTCATCATGGGCGATATTATCGGAAGGAGATCTAGAGTGAGTATCTGAGATGATGAGGAAGCGTGTCTTGACACGATTAGGCGTTGTTGATGTTGATGGTGTTGTCATGGCGGAGGCTGGGAGCTTCACCTGCAAGCTTCAGTTCGCGCGTTGAGGGGTAGCGGGGTTGAGAAGCGTTGACCTCAATAAATCGCGAGTGTCTACAATCAACAAACGTACATTGTTTGTAGGCAGCAACACTACCTTCATGAATCAAAGAAACGCCCATTATGTTCCATCTTTATTATTAGTGATGGTATTCAGAACACCGCTACCATAGTCTTCGTTTGCCATGGTAGCTACAACTTCGGCTGCGAGATAACACTGCGGCTCGCTGTCAGTCTGTACACGTCTTTGACTTCTGTGGAGGAGCCTCGTGCAGGGTTACTATTCTTTACGCTGCACTCGCCAAGGTCACAGAAAAACGCGATGGCCACGAGTTGTGGATATCCTTGCCGGCTAGACTTACTACTTCGGGCCTTGCCGACAAGTATCACGCCACTCTCACGAGCTGCGCTGCCTTGCACCAACCTCAACATAGCCACATGCGCACTGTGCAGCGAAAGGGCTTCTCGACTTCTTCAGCCTCTCTCGTTAAGCCCGGGCTATTTCCCTCGGATGCCAGATTGGCGGAGATGCCCGTTGGCACACGCCGATGTCTGCGTGTGGTACCATGACAGGTGCTCGGAGAAAACCTCTACCATCATCGGGCAGCACGACCTTGGAAGGATGCAATACCAAGGAGTAAGCGAACTCACTTGTTGTATCTAGAAGCAACGCGTTCCATCCGCATGCATCCGGGAATCTACCGTCGGCAAGAATGAGGCTTTAGGGATCCTTTACTGACATTTACCTTGCGATCGGGGTACCGCAAAACATCTGCTAATAAAGCAAGCCAGTAATCATACCGTGAGGAAGCCATCCGGCATCGCAGATAGTTTATACGATCCGTCCCGAGTTAGCCGCGTACAAGCGAAAGCAAATCAGATCCTGCATCATGGCTTTGTTGAGTAGATTCTGAGACCGCAATTCGCGGCCTTGCCGGGATCAACAGGGTAAATTAGGTTGTACGCACGTAAACGAACATCGCAGTCTTTGCAATGCGGCTTCAGAGTCATATCGGAAACTCGGGATCGGAGCATGTGCGGAAACCGACTTTCGGCGTAGTGGAGCTCGTCCCGGGACTACACGAGATGCTGCTCCTACCGGACAGTGCCGATGAGGTGCTTATCGTTCGACCTTTACAGTCATTGTAAAAACTCGACCCTTTGAATGAGTAGCAGACGTTGCAGTGAAACTCGCGGAAGCGGAAGGCTTACTTAGCCGTGCCAATAAAGGTTGAGGGTAGGACGGATCCACAACTAACTTGCGATTTTGGGTTTACCGTACAGCTACTGGAAGCATCTTGACTGTACTGAGCCACTACACCGGAACCTGATCAACCTTAGTGGTGGATTCCCAGCAGGTCACGAGGACCTATTACCTACTCTGTTGGGTGTGCAGTTCTCGAATCGTCGATACAATTACGTCCTCGTATTCTTATAATACCAGGCCTTTCGTCATTCCCAGCGACACCGATACATCAACCGCCAAACAGCAACGAACACGCCCACCGATACACGAGTCGACACAGTCTGAATGAACTTTCCGAGTGATGCGCATGGAACCAAGACCGAACATACCGAACATTCTCCACCACAGAACACCATGCCGTACACCAACTACTTCGACAATCCTTACCTTGGCGGGCCAGGCCCAGACGACTCGCTCAACACCTTCTTTGACTCCGATACATTCTTCGATCAAAGCCTTACATCAGTTCAGAGTGTATCCGGTACGACATCGAAGACAGAAGAAGATTGCAATGCGACGTTTTTCAGGGCCAGCATATCGACCAGGAACAACAACCAGACTATGACGCAAACATTCAACACCATACACCCCAGTCCATTCGAGCCATACCCATTCGACTTCACCACAAACACAAGGCCACCACAACCGAACGAACCAGACTGTTTCTCCCCCACAAGCACAACGTCGCAACCCTCGTCGCACGGTGGAGACGCGCCGCAACCGCTCATATCACCATCTCTCTCCCCACACATGCTAAAGCACGAATCCCCATCCTCGCCAACCTCTGCCTCCGAATCATCCACCCCCAAACGCCCCACGAGGAAGCGGGGTCGCCCGAAGATGGACCGCAATACCACCGACAGCCAAGACCTGCCTTCTCCGACTCTAAAGTATCAGCGCTCGAAACGGTTACCGCATAATCAGGTTGAGCGCAAGTATCGAGAGGGGCTCAATTCTGAACTGGAGAGGCTGAGACAGTCGGTGCCGATATTGAGGCAGAGCGAGGAGGCTGGAGTGGTTGGGCAGCCGAAGCCGAGTAAGGCGATGATCTTGGCGAGCGCGATTGAGTATATTCAGAATATTGAGAAGGAGAGGGATGCGTTGATTGAGGAGAATGATAGGTTACGGCGAGAGCGGTTCGGAGGACCGACGCAGGGGGACTGGGATGGAATGAACTTGTGAACTTTCTTCACGGGTATTCGCTGGTGGAGTCAGGCCTTTCGGAAAGGTCACGGAATGCGGCGGCGCAAGATATGAGTCTTAGAGAGGGCGTTTGGATCTATCGCATGACCGCAAGGACTGCACTCTCGCAAGTATGACCTTCGATGTTAATCGTTCGCATAGATTGTACATTACGATGGGATTCAGCCACTCTGGTTATGACGGCGTTGTGTTAGCGAAAGATAGCTTGATAAACGTTTAGCTCTCGAATAGTAATGTAATAATAAACAGCCTAGCAACGATACATACACTAAGCTTGTATCACGAGCGTGCAATCGACAGCTTCAAGTCTTCCATGTCGCGTTAAGAACAATGGTCACTTTGAGTTGCCTGATCTAATCCTGATCCTCTCAGCTTCGCGAGATGCAAAAGTCAAGTGATATATAGCTACCATAGTGATGGTCCTTTGTTTCGTTCACTCTGTGATGACGAAACTTGTGGCGCATACCCGACGTTCTGTCAAACACAATATAGACAGGGGTATCCGTAACCTTAGCCACTATTGTTAACTTGCTCAGTTTGAATACGCAGTCAGCATGCAGCGTAGATACCATCGTCCTATATTGGCATAAAGAACTCATTAGATAGTTGTCGCAAGGCGGAGACCAAACGGCGTACATACGCGCCAAAGCTGTATATATCCTAATTTCTTCTTTCTTGGACTTCAAACATCAAAACTGTATGTTGTCTCCAGAGAGAGCTTTTGGGTAGCATCGTTGGTGCCGTTCTGGTGTTGCAACAGATTGCCTTGCTTCGTTGCGGCGTGGTTCGGCCCACTGCAGTTTTTTTCTTCTACCCCACTTCGCAGCCTAAGATGTACCACCGACACATCAGAATCAAAAACACATCTTCCTTACCCCTTCATCATGCTTTCCTAATATTGTTATAGGGATATAAGCGTGGTAATTTTCGAAACCTCCATCAAATCATCAGATTTCATCAAATCGCCCGGCTAGCTCAATCGGTAGAGCGTGAGACTCTTAGCTTTCACGTCCTAAAGACTCGATTGGTTATCTCAAGGTTGTGGGTTCGACCCCCACGTCGGGCTTTCCTTTTTGCTGGCGTCTGGTACATGGCATGTGAGGGAGGGCATGATGTGGTGGTAGTGAAGGATGTTTTTTTTGACTTTTTGGAAAATCGGCGACGATAAGAACAACGACAATGGCACAGCGACAGTTGTAGTAACACGTCGAGTACATGCAGCGCTATGCTCGCTATATGTAGTCGTCGTGTTGATTTGCTTTTGAACAAGGAGTTCTTTTTTTCATCTTGTACTAATTTGGTAAGAGCTTATCTTCACTTCAATGAACGCACCCCTTCCGTAGTATGCTCGTAGCGTCTACATGCACAAAAAGAAGACTCTCTGAAGCTAACAGCAATTTTCGATCGCTTATACTTCATGTTCGTGCGCTGTAACTTCTGATGGCATGATGTCGGAGCAGCATCCTCGCGCCAACAAGATGGAAAGCTGCTGGAATCAGTAGCCATGGGAGAAGACAAGAGGAACACAGTCTTTCGGCTCGTTGCGATAGAAGATAGATGCCGCAAAGGCAGTAACGTGCATCGATAGTTGAGATAGCTGCGGGTGAGCAAAGGCATAATCTACATCTTGATCTCTAGACGGACATAACAAGGCTTCCGTGTATCTCTTTCACAACTTGTTCTTGTCGTTTCACACATGAAGATGATATGACGCGCGGGTCTTGTACGAACAGTGCGCTGCAATAAACGCGAGCTTGCAACTACCTTTAAGCCATGAGATATGACCGAGATACACAGTACGCAATGTACGCTTCTCGGTAAGCCCTCCACGTCAATGAAAGTCTCCATCTCACAACGTCTTCTCGCATCCGATCGGTTCCCGATTATACTAGCCATGCGTGTGCACCAAGGTCTAATCACCTCAAAGTCTCACTTCAGCTCAGTACCTACGTATCTTTACTTCAAGCCTCTCCAAATCTGTACGAGACACTACGCCTACAATCCCTAGCACCATCATCAGTGACCATCCTCATCATCTTGATAGGGCACATCCCCCATGCGCATGAATACTCTCAATCACACCAAGACACCTTAGCGAATACGCATGTAAGCTACCGGCATTCTCCTAGCTCCAGACTCTGTTTCAACATCCAAACAAGCCTTTACGCATCTGTAGTGATCAGCAGGCGTACAGTAGGCAGCCAGCAGCTAGCTCAAACCTAGGGCACGCCGCACCGGTTACTGTAGCAGAGCAGCCGGTGGAAGAGCATCTAGTCTGCAACCCACATCAAGCACTATTTGACATGTACTAGTTCCGCTTGCTATTCGGACCGTCTTTCTCAGCTGTCATTTTGGAATTGTAGGCGTAAGGGAAGGTCTTTATCGGGGTTGGTTACTCCGTAGTAGAGAGACACGTAGGTGGTTAGGGGGCTACGGGGCAGTTGCGCGGATATCCGTCTTGAGGGATAAGCTAGAGGAAGGTCATCGTGGTCTTCCTATCTCGTAGTAGTCTTGCATGATGCGATGCGATGCAAGACACAGCTTCACTCTTTGTGAGTAGATATCTCGACCGACCCACTGCATCCACTGACACCGGGAAGGCCTCCATCCGCCGAAATGACTCGCATACCGTCCATCTTACCTACTCTATGGTTCAGCCATGTTATAATGGGAAGGCGCATGCACAACATAGCCCTGCCCGCCTATAGCTATGTGAACAGGCATGCAGGTACTCCACAAACCGCCAGTCCGTATATGCAACCAAAGCGTCGATGCCATAGCGCGCGGATGTAAGTTTGCGCAATAGCGCCATGCGTGAAGCCAAGAGTCTGGAGTGCAGCACGCGCTGCCTATATGTGATGACACACGAGCAGCAAAAACGCGAGAGAGGTCCGACCGCGCATGATGCGTTTGCAGCGGACCCAGCGAACAGAGTCTTTGAGTTGCTTGCCTAATGCCGGTCGTGTGTGCTGTTCATCTATACGTTCGATTGGGGCGTAGCTCGGAAATCCTGCCCGGATCGGATGGAAGGATGTTAAAGTGGACTTTAAAAGATGGACGGCTAATGCTGCAGCTGTGGCCTCGCGGCGCGGTGCAGCATGAGCGCATTGCGTGCAAGTCACGCTGCTTTGTTGGTATGCAGTTTAGATTGTTTGACAGTCGTGGTGGTTGGGTCAGAGACGCGAGGGAAAGGCTATTGGGTGGTGTGGGAAAATGTAGTGGCTGCATGCTTTCCGACTCGTTGTATGTCTCGAAAATCCGTTAGGCGTACATGGCCGCCAGGGTGGTTGCAGGCGTTTATGCTTGATGTTCGCAAAGGAGGCCTGGATCGTCGAAACCGCGTCAAAACCCAGCGGAACGGGAGGTACGGTGCGCGCTCAATGACTGACAGGAAGCACGGATAGGCGGATCTGACAGGGTTCAGTTCCGCGGCTTTACACGCGTGAATTTTCCATGAGTAACAGGCCAGTGACTCTTGCAGTTGGGTATGCGTCAGTCGAGCGATGGGGAAGGTAGCGTTCCCAACCTTGCGTGCATGTTCCTTCAGCTTTGCCCTGCAGACGCGCACGAACGCGATTGCGACACTCGTTGCAACCTTCCGTTGCAGGGGTTAGATGCCGATAACTGTCATACGGCAACGGCCGGCTTTTGCGACGCTAAGAAGCTGGCAATCGTGGTGGACTGTGATGAAAACAAGCTGGTGTGCAGACCGATGATGATGATGCTGAGGATCTGTGTGGATACAGTACTACTGCCGGAAGACATCCCGCCAGCACGCCTAACTGTGACAGGACAAACCTCTTGTGCCCCAGTATCCTGCATGGGAGAAATGCGCGATTGGATGCCTAGACACGCCTCTGAATCCTTCGAGAAACCCTGAACTTGTGTCACCAAATGATGTAACATCGTGCTGCCAGTATGTCGTTCGCGCATAGGGCTGCAGTGGCTTGCGCGTACATGTGTGTAACTTTGAATGTCTGCGCGCATGAAGTTTGCGGCTGCCGAGTGGTTCGAGAGTGTCGCTGAAACTTGTAAACGTGGTGACCACCAGCTCGAGTACGTAACTACGCTGAATTCGACTATCGTGGTCATTGCGAACTAGCGATTTTTACGCACGCCTCTCCACAGAGACCCTTGAGCCCATGCAGTAGCCGCTGCTGGGAATAAGCAGAAAAACGCACCTCTTCACATCGTGTCCACGCGCTGAGCCCACATTCTCTTTGTTCGATTTAGTCCGTACAGGCACACCTCCACATTTGTGGTAAGAGCGCCGAGAGGATTAACAACCGAGGCTTTGGCCCATGATTCAGCCAAGTGGGATCAGCAAGAACATGGTCGGAAAAGATCAAGGGTCATTCCGGAGCAAACGTCGACGGGCCTCCTACCCGGCTGTGTGGTAGCGGGGAAAAAGTCGAGTCCTGGTCCAGTAAAACTGGGAGCCAAAGGCAAAAGCAATTTCCGTTCCCTCCGCAGCCATTGTCTCATGGTCCGGAATTGAAGGAGGATTAATCACGGTCCGAGCTTTACCCAGTATCGTAGAAAAGCGACGAGAAAAAGTGGATCAACTGCCACCTTGAATGACCGAGGTTCGGGTACGTATTCCAAGTTGCATACGACAGTCTCAAGAAGTCTGGACAGGAGGCCTGGGCGTCTGCGCAATGTCCGCAGGTTTGGGCTGGGAAGCGAATTTATTCCGGGTCCTGGGATACATGCTTCGCTTGCACAAAGGTCAAACGTCATTAGGGTTTGCTGACGACGGTTGACTTTTGACTTTATCCAAGGCTCTTTTCAAGGCTGAACGACCGAAGTCATAGAACCGGTTTTATAGATCGTACCTCGTAGACGCAGGTACGAAGATGCTACGGTACGGCTAGTTGCGTGGCTTCATCTTTGCGCGTGTAATGAGGCTTCAGTGCGATGCCATTTGCTAACAGCCGGTCCGTGAACTTCATGCATCGTCTGATTGACACACAGATAGTTGTACCCATTGCATTGCTGGTATTGGCGTAGAGAAGGTATATAAAATGGGGTTGTCTAAGGATTACTGATCATGGGAGTTTCGTAAGCATGATGTAAGTGTAGGTGTTTTGGAATATTCCGTTCAACCGTAGTTTTACTTCGGAGCGCCTTGCCTTCGCCGAGCATTGCGTGTGTGCCTCAGGCCAAAGCCAAGACAGCCATGCCACCTTCCAGAACAATACTCTCATTGGTACCAGGAAGTACCATGTTCTGAACATAATTATGACTTGCAAAGTACCCGGTGGTATTTGACAAGTCGGTTTCGCATTGGTGACCCCACGGTCCCCGTGAAACCATGTGGGTAACGTATGCTTGCTGTAGTTGCGGGGACGCCATACCGTGAACGACAGAAAACAGGTGTCACAAACGTGCCGAGGTGCTCAGGTAGTGAAGTAGCGATATGTTACTATCTGGGTATCGAATTCGGCGCATATGCTTTCGAAGTATTCGGAAAGCTACATGTAGCATCTCTCTAAATGATCCTCCAATCGGCGTTGTTTGTACATGTGATAGTGGCTGTGAGATGCTGATTGGGAGTGTGAAACGAAACCGCCGAAATTGGGACATGAAGGCTGCCCAAGCAAAACCTGAATGAACCTGGAAGAATGACGCCCCGTTATGGAGTCCTTGTGAAGCTGAAAATCAAAAACTTGCAATGCTAGTAACGCCCAAGATCACTTATTGGTCCATTGGAAAAGCATGATCTCCAAACCATGTATCGTAATTCCAGTCGTGTCGCGCCTCTAACTCCGGAAATGATGATTTTGATAAGACCGCTCACATCGGAGCTGTCGCCAAAGTGTTCCCTGATCCATGCCATTGGCCACCATACAGAGTGTGAGATCGGAATTTGGAAGTTGTGGAACCGCGCGAAAGTTGTACTGTATTAACCGCTATGCGCTTGGTAGTTAACTATGCTCCGGAGTAGAATTGCGGTAGCCCTTGGTGATGGTATGCCATTGGCGGGGTCACCTCTTCTTGTACCCGGTCGAGATGTCCTGGCTCCCCATACCACTGCGCACTCATAGAACGCCCAGCTGTAGGCATTGGTGGTCCATGGTTGGGCATGGCGTCGTATGATGACCAGGGAGCCGGATAATACGAGTGGTTCGGAACAACGGGTGCAGATAATGGCGCCGCTGTGGATGCGCCTATCGTGGTCGCGTGGATTGTAGAAGGATTTGTGTCTATCGAGGTCGGATATGGATACGGAGAAGTTCTCCGGTAGTTTTCGTGTTGGATACCGAGACCTTGGCCTGGATATTGTTGCGGAAGTCCTTCAATGTTTCCGTATGACATCGAACGTGATGGTGGTTGAAACGATGGTTGCTGGCTCCAGTGGCCGTCCTGGTGACCGTATGACATGGTCGAGCTCGTACTCATCGCGGCCGGTGTATGACCACCTGAAACGTTTGATTCGCTTCCGTACGCTGAGTTTGCGGTCGAAGGTGAATTGCGCCACGTGGGGCTTTCGCCTACGGTGGATGAAGGTAGGAAACTGTTCGTTGGTGGCCATTGGGTTTCTATTGGAGGAGGATAAGGGTAAGGAGGGTGCTGTACTGGGACTTTGTTCGTCAGCGAATGCGGGCCTGAGGCAGCATTAAACCTACGGCCACTGGTGACAGAAGCATGGTGAGGATCACTGTCGTGGTCGCCATGATATCCGAAGCTTGGAGGTTGCCCGTTCGACGCAGGTCCAGAGAATGGTGTACGGAACTCCATGGCATCGCCTGAGGAGGACAAAGGGTGCCGAGGTGAAGTAGAGACAGGTGTAGCTGGTTGAACTGCACTACCCGACTTCGACGAGATAGATTGGGGCTGCGGCATATCAGGGTTATGCTCAACTGGGTAGAAGTTGCATTCCTTTTTCAGCCGAATGCAGTTGGAGCAACGGCCTGCGGGATCGTCGGGAGCTAAAAGACATCGTATCTTTCTGCGCCTGCAATGCCCTGTTCCCAACAGTCAGTGATCGAGAACGACACCAGAATGCGCTGTTTGTTCACTTACCACAAGCAACTGAGGTTCTATGGTATCCTAGCTTGTTCCTCGGTTTGTTACTTGTTGGCGACAGGTCACCAGGGTTTCCAAGTGCTAAGTGGCGCATGTGTGGAGTTGATGAGGACTTGCGGAGCTCTCCCGGTACTTTGCTCTTTGAGGAGCGTCTCTTCTTATTCGAATGTTGGTGAGGTTGGGTAGCGGGTTCCTGACCGGTCGCAGAATCATGGGCGGACTCGAGTCGATCTGTGGGGCTTGGTGTAGAGGTAGTATCGGCGGCATGGGAACGACCAAACCCAGTGTTATGGTTCGGGGGGTTGAATGACATGGCGTCCTGAAGGGGCTGTAAAAGCAACGAGTGCTCTAATCTAGCTGCCGTCTTCTTCGCGCGGCGTTCTGTACCCACAGCCATGTGAGGCGCACTCTTGTCGCAAGACCCGAATATCAAGACGCGGCAATACGTAGTGCATTGAAGGACCTGAGGGTATAAGCATTTAATGTTTAAAGTTCAACAAGGCCCCACAAAGATCCATGATGGACAGGAAGCTAAACAGTGTACATACCTGGGATGTCAAACGAGGCGACTTCTCAAACGCTGGAGCCGGCACTACAAGATCTTGCTTGCGGAGCGGTCGACGGGACACTTGCTGATCTACCGTGCCATGGGATTCTCGATCTAATCAATGCTTCGGAGGCGCACTGACAGCAGGGGCCAAGAGGTAGTAATAGTCAAGAACCAGGTAAATAACCAAGTAGCAGAAGCGATGGTGAAGCAGTTGCGCACCGACAGTGACAGCTCAAGGCAGCTAGTCGTTACCACGGCCGTTCGTTAGCGGGGGCGCATTGCAATCTTCAGGACAACAGGCGCCAAAAGCAAAAGCCTGCATACATACGAAAAGAAGTAGGGACCGAATATAGAAATTTAGACGACGCTGTTTGGTTGAACAAGTGGATGATTAAAAGTGGCGAAGTATATCCACGCTACTACGCAACCGGACTGCTGCGTTGGAGCGCCTCTTCGCACCAGAGGATTTCACAGGGTTCATCAATCCTCCTTCCTCACAAGCACAAGATCATCTTCTAGAGGCCAAGCGACCAGGTTGCTGTTGGTGGGCCCGCTTGGACCAAGTGATGTGCGGGATGGATGGGTGTGCAGGCCAGCAAAGTCCGAGCGTCATGACTTTGATGGCTCGGACCCTTCGCACAGTCGCTGTTTGGGATGCTTTGCCTGTCACGTCTCGACGGTGGGATGCGATGACAGCCAGCGGTAGCCGCCTAGCGTCAGCGGCGGCGCGATCCACTTGCATCGTCTTGTGTGAAAGCCTAGTCAAGCCACCGTGTGGATGGCCTTGGATTGGTGAAGAGACGAATGTAATGTCTTGCCTGACCCCGATTTCTGGTACGTATGTAAGGGGCCTATACAAGGCAGTATGCTAAGGAGTATGCAAGCTGTGAGGTTAATTTAGCATGGCTCTGTGCGTATGAACGTCGCCGGGGAAGCGTGGTTGAGCCAGGGTGAGATTCAACAGTGTCCGGATCTAAGATGATGAGGACGGCGATAAAGGCCTCAATGGAGACAGGGCCGAAGTGCCTGAGCGAGAGAGCTGACGCAGACTGGAGACTGGTAGGGTTTGGTTTGCGCAGCTGAGGGCCCAATACGCAGACGTCGTGACGTGACCGCCCAGTAGCGAAAGCCCGCTGCGATGATCCCCCGATGCTCGCGGTCGTTGGAGAGGTCTCGAAGGGTGGTGCAGGGATGACGCCGACGTGAACTGCTGGCGCTGTCATGGTATGCTATCCTGCGACAAATTGGCTGCGAAGGCGCGTCCTTCTCCACAGTGTTCATCTCGCTAGCAAGGCCCTGGCAAAGGCTCGACTAATCTCCACTCGCGTCATCGCGATTGAGGATAATCAGCGATTCCACAGTTGCGTTGCACAAGCGTGGTCAAGCGAGCATGTCACTGGCCAAGCTGGATTGCAGTACGTGATGGCCGCCGGTCGTCGGTTAATGCGCATGAGGCCTGACCCAGCGCTCTGGCTACGGTCGCTGCATGACTTGCACACCAATAGTACGGGCGTTGTCCAAGACAGGCGATTGCACGTGGAAGACCGATCTGATACAAAAGCACTTCGGGCCTATTAATTCGTCTCGAATTTTCGGTGGTCAGACGGTTTCCAGCAGGCTTGCTATTTCCCGACGGCACCTGCGCAGCGTCTCCCCCCACCGGTCCGTAGTGGCGCGTCTATGGTGAGGCGTAGGATATTTCTTTTTCCCAGTACGCCTCCGCCGCCCAAGAAGCAGGGAAAGCTATCCCACGTTCTCCATTTTTCTTGTCTTCCATGTGTCCGCTACTCATCGTGTTCGCGCGGTCAGCACTGCATCCTGCCGGTGCCGACAGCCTGTGTTAGCTTTGCACGTCATTGGAGGGTAATATCGATTTGACGCTTTTAGACCAGGTCGTCGGTAATAATGCCCTCCGATTCTCCAGCCCTTAGGCCTGAGGATGCCAGTCGCCTTGGTCGTGCGCAGAGTTCAGTCATGTATTCTGGCTAAATTGTTCGCGGTAGTGTAGTGTATCTGAAACGTACCGGACATCAACCGATCGATTTGGCGGAGGGCCGGCTATCAAGAAGTCGGGGATAACATGGTGATCAGTAGTTGGTGTTTGCGCCGCTGCACAGGCGAACGGCGCTTCATCCGTTCGTGAACGCTCGTGCGAGGCTTGCATCGTGCCTTCCCCTCGCTAGTCTTGGCTCGCTTAATCGCAACTTCCACCCTGGGACTTTGCGGTGCGCGCCTGCCAATTGCAGTGCCATGCTGCGCACAGATAGCAAGAGCTCCAAAACCCCGCGCGTCCTTCACCTCGACCACGACCGCGCCCTGATTGGCCCTGGTGACATGCGCCGGCGGCGCGATATCAAGCTCCACCACCTCATCGTCTCTTCCCACCGTCCTCACGATACAGGCCAGCACTCCTCGACACTACTGCTAGCCTCTCATAGTAGGTGGCAGCGGACATGACCGACATTACCACCTCGTTATCCAAGCACGAGTACCAACATCGCAGGGCCGTATCAATGTTGCGCAGCTCTGGTACTTCCTGCCTATAGTAGCGACTACACAGTGCCCCCACGTTGGGGTTGGGCCATGAATGTCAGCATTGCAACCCCACTTGTCTCACTACATCGACAATCATTGTACTGCGGCATCTCCGGGACTCTTGGAGAAGGGTGTACGACTATGGCTGCATCACAGCCCTGCAGTCTGCGCCACGGCGACACAGTGGTGCAACCTCCATCTGGTCTGGCTTCACCGAGGTAACAAAGACACAGATGCCGGGCGTATAGCAGATCCTTCGCCAGCTCAAACGATACGCCAGGCCCGCCAGACTGGACATGTCACATCGCAGAATACATTCCCACCTTCTATGTGGGTTCTTCGTTCAATGCTCGATTCGACGCTAGCGACTATCACGTCCTGCGCCTTAGCCATATGAGCAACTATCGACACCACGGCAGTTCTTTCGCATGATACAGTCACTGATCCTTGCGCATATGCAACGTCTTCGTTCTTATGCAACGACAACGCACCGTACTCCGTATACCGGCGAATTGCTTTGGAAGCATACGCGAGACCGTTCCCGGCTATGTGGTCTCCGCACTCGCTTTCTCAAGAGCTAGTTACGGGCAGATGCTCGGATATAAGCTAGTCGTACAACCACACCTGAGACTGCTCATCGTCTAGAGGGAAAAGCATCTCCAAGAGTAAGGGCGCCTTGGTCAAACCTTGAGTAGGCCACTGAAGGTTAGGAAGTTCATGATACTGACCGTCGCTGCCCGAAGCCTGGGTGTGGTTGCGCTCGAGCTCAAACGACCAATCGCATCACTTTGAATTACACCAGCACATCGTTGAGATGAACGTTTTCCCCTACTTTGAGTTTGCTGAGGCCCTCACACCACTTCTCAACACCAAGCCCATCTTAGCTTGGCAGTCACCACGTTTCCTAGCGCATCTCGAACGTCCAGTCTTGTCGCCACGCTGTCTGCCCGACATGGCGGAGCCCCATACCGAACCTCTGGAGATCAGCATCACGTTGGCTAGTGTCCGCTTTGGTAAACTCAGTGGGTGATCTTCAGGAGAGCGAACGCGACACGTTGACAGCCGCGCAACACCTCGCCTATAATTCACGAAAATAACGCCGGCCGCATACTTCTAGACGCGCTTCGACGTTGGCACAGTTCCTCAGCGTCCGCTATCAACAGCCGGACTCTAAAGCTCTGCATTATGATCGACCAGAAAGCTACGGAGCCATCTCCGCTCAGCTGTCATGGTCGATCACGTCTTGGCCGAGCCTCCGTCGAATTGCTCGCCTTATGGTTAAAGTTCGATTGCTTCGGGGACACCTTTCCTATTTTATATAGAAAGCCGGTATACTAAAGTCTTTATTCTAGCGGGCACGCAGCCTCACTTGCTGACAGGGCCTTCGAACCCTAGGAATACGGTTCTTCTCCAACTAATCATTCGATTTCTACGTCATATGTCCCCGACGGCAGCTGCGACGGAGTTATCCGCGACACTTTGCGAGAATAAAATTCCGCCCCGTCGCCTGAACCATACTATGTTATCAATGTTGGAGATAGTATGGTTCACTTCGTACAACGGACGCATCTCGAATCGAAAAGCCGATTCGAGCTATCGGTCCTTCGTCATGTTGCGCTGGTTTCACAATTCTACTTAGCTAGAGTGCAGTAGTACTAGAAGCGTGAAATGGCAAGTCCCGTTCGCTAACCACGCACCATGCACGACTCGGCAGGTATCCTCATGGACCCTGAATCGCTGGTCGTCTGTTTCTTCGAACATCGTCTTACTCCGGCGACCAAATGCTCAGCAGTGACGATATTGATCAAGGATGCTGAGGGTATCACCAGAACCATTCACCCATCGGCTTTGTTCGGGAGATTTGCCCGTGCCACCGGTAGAGATTCCGATCCGATACGCGGCAGTTCTCATCGGACTCGCATCCGAGAGCCATGATTCGCCCAAATTACCGCATTCAGTATCGTACAGATCTAGTCGCGAAATCCATCGATGTGTGCTGCGCTCGACAGGCCCCACAAGTGACCACATCCATCGCGTGGGCATGTCTTTGTCCTGGTTTCTAAATGCGATGCAAAACCTGGTAATACCTGCATCGACTATCACGCCACCAATCTCACTCACTGCCCACGGCAATCTCCACGCACAACAGGTTGAGATCTTACAGGCGGGACGTCCCCCGAGCGATCGAGGGTGTGAAATCGCTGCTAACGATCTTCACGCATGGAACCCAAATGCGGGGTTCCACTAGTCAGCGCACCCCCTTGAACAACTAGGTCGGATCACCAAAACCTCAAATCGTCGGGACTTTAGTTCCGCATCAGGATCTCTGCTCGCCTTGCTGCCAAGTGTACACGTTGCCGGGAGGCTCTATACCCGGGATCGCGCTGGTATGAAAAAGGAAACATGATGCAGCCACGATAGTCTACGCGTGGGTTAGCCATTACAACCTAAACTCGTCTACGCGTCTTACTACCAGGGTGCGTGACCATGACTTGTAGATTAGGAATCTACAAACCAAACCATCTCTTACGACTACAATATTACAGTGCAAAACTAGGTTTTCCGGCTTCCCCACCCCCTGGATCATCCCATCCACGCTTGCCCCACGAGCACCACATGGATAGTTCAGCATCCGAAAATCCGCAGCACAAACTACGCTCGACACCCTGCCCTTGCTGAATCATCTTATTCTCAGAAAATAGCATCGGTTCTGTTGTCTACAACGGGTACTATGTCCGTTTACCAAACGCGTGGGAACCCAGGTGATATATACACTTTGGACATTACTCGGGGTCGCTATCGTTCTCAGATAGAGTGCTCACGAAAACCTAATGGTGATCCGTGAGAAACCTTTAATCTTTGGGCATACGCAGCCCAAAGCACTGCCGACGAGAACTGTGCGAATAATGCAGTGGTCATCGATGGGGCTCTCCAGTGTACTCCTTCGCACCCATATCTCCGTTGAAGGATTCTTCCCCCAGTTGCGATTTGCGATTTGCGATCAGATCAAGATCCACGGCGATTTCGACCGCTCCTATCGCTTTACTTCAGGATGCGATCCTTTCATCCTTCGATTTTGCCAGGGCAGTAACGCCGCAGCCGATACAGGTGGTGCCGCATGCGGCAAATCGGCAGTAGACATCAAGTGTATGGTCCGCTGTCGGCTGCCCTGGCATAACATTCGTCTCGACCGTCTGTCACACATCGACACTCATTCGAAAAACACCTTGACGCGCACCACATCCACAGAATCTTCGTTGACTAATTTTCGACTGAGATAAATATTCTTGTTCGTTTGGGTCCTACACAGATTTTCCCGGAACACACTCTTAATCTCATCCCTCCATCAACTTCCTTCCTGCCTTCCTTCCTCAATGAAACTTTGCACTAACACCCCCGTACCTCACCCCATCAACCTTCAGTTCGAACACCAACCCCGCACTCTCACACCGCATATCCAGCGTAAAATCCAGATTATCAAACTCCACCCCCTTCGTCGTCGTCAATCGCGTAAACAAGCTCTTCGGCACCGTGTTCAAGTCCGTGGTCAGTGTGCAGACATTGATAAGACCCTTCTTAAAGGAGTCGGGCGCTGTGTCCGCGTCGCAGGCTATGAGGTCGTCTTCTACAATGAGGGATTGACCAGGCCGGAAGTTGCGCGTGTAGTGGAAGGATATAGGTCGGTTTTCGGAGACTTGTGCGCCCTGTGTGGGAGGTTAGTATGTTGTGTTATATCATGGAGAAGGTGAGGGGGGTGTTTACCTTTGCGATGTGCCATTGCATCCGGTCGGACACCATCCATCGCTCCCAGAGCGGACTCCAATATCGGTCGGATATGGGATGCTTCGCCTCGTCGAAGACTGTCGCGTAGCTCGTGCCATAGTGCCAGCGACTTCGTCTGCTGATAACCATATTGCCTTCTAGCCCGCGGAGTACTGCGCCTCGCACCACTGCTGTCCACGCATGTATCGGGTGGTATATCTCGACTGCCTGTGAGGCATTCAATGCGACCGCGTGCGTTGGTCTTTCGGTATAGGGAGGTGGAGGTGCGCTGTTGAAGTGGGACTTCATCCGACCGTAGAGGTAATTGCTCTGCCCGAAGCCTCCCACCAGGACGATTCCGCATACCAGACCTCCCTTCGCTCTTATGCTGTGGACTTGACCTTCCACCAGATCTATAACTTCTTGGACTACCGGATCGAATAGTTCCTTGACTTGCTCCGCACTCATGACAAGGAACCCAGAGTCAAGCCCCGCTTCCTCGTCGTCCGGTAATCCTGGGAAGGGTATGTTGACCTCATTGTGTTCCTCCTCATTGAAGTTGCGCTTGACGAACTCCTCAAAGTACTTCAACCCCATATTCCATGTCTTCATCTTCTTCTCGCGCATTCAGTTATAGCGTTCTGCACCAATACGCTGCTTGACATGTTCTTCGAAACGATAGTTGATGAACGTCGACCCGCAAAGGCCGCCAGTCCCAACTGCTGATTCCTCGACGCGAAGAGGATGCAGCTGGGTGATCTTGTAGGCTATCAAGTCAACGGTGCCACCACCAGCATCGCAAACGACGAAGTTGTCGCCGATCTTCAGATGATTCGGTTGTATCGCCTTTAGAGTATATACCGCCGCAGCCTCCGGTTCTGATATAAGCTTCAGCTCGTGCCTGTTGCCCATACCAGCTTTCTCCGCAGCCTTCAACGTCGCATCCTTTGCAGAGTCTGACCACACAGCAGGTACTGTCAAGACAAACTCAACCTTGGTCAAGCTGATGAATGTCTCTCCGTATCTCTTTGTCAAGGTCTCCATTGTATGTTTGTATATCTGCGACAGATAGTCCGAGACCGCTTCCATGACCGTCTTTTCGAACTTGCGCAATTGCGCGGCGGTTTCAAGCGGCGATACGAAATGCGGTAGCTTCTGATTCCTGTCGAGGAACAGCTTTATACACCGGAGACGCGTCTCCTCGGGCTTGAACTGGAACCCCCATTTTATGTTCTGCGTAGGTTTGGCGGGCGCATCGAGCGAGGAGACCGAGCCGTTACGGGGGGATGGTTCGCTGTAACCGATTTCGGTGGGGACTTTGTCGGACGTGATACCTGCGCGTACATGTCAGTTCGTGGACGCGCCTCCGGTCAACCCAAGTACAACATACCGTTCCCGCCAGGCCACGTCTTGATGATGTCAATGTCGTCAGGGGTCGCACTGTAAACGGCAGCCACACCTATCGAGCTTCAGCGTCCAATCGTATCGGTCGCATATCGTGGAATAGTTGCTACCAACCGCTGTAGGTGGTTCCAAAGTCTACACCGACGACCAACCTATCCTTCGTGGTACTACCCACTTCAGGTACGCTGCCTATGTCGATTGTCGCATTGCTCCCCGGATTGAAAGTATACGGAATGCTACTTCCTCGATTGGGAAACGTGTGGTTCATGGCCATTCTTCGGTGTGTTGATCTTTGTTGTTTACAATGCCGGCTTCGGCAGATCGCGTGGCTGTCGCGTGGGTCGGACCGCGGGGCTGAATCCTACGAAAAGCACAAGAGTATCATGGGCGTGGACGTGGATACGGGGAAGACGTTGAGGTCATGAGTGTGTCTGCCTGAAGGACATGCGAATGATTCAGGCACCGGCGGAAACCTTGCGCGGTGTGATGTCGAAGCCTAGGAACGGCGCGCGCTACCCACAGCTGTAGGAGTCGCCCAGCTGCGGGCCCTGGTTGGTGATCGTCAGCTCGCGCAAGGCTGCAGGATTCAGCTCGCCCAGGCACGCTCGTGTCGTCCCACGTGAAGCCATCCGATGGTGATATTCTTCGAGAGGGGTGTGGAGGTTTGGGTCTTCGACGCCCGCTTTGAAGTTGGTTCCGATGCGCCCCTAGGTCGGAACGCGCCCGGTCCCAGCTATGACCGAACGAAAGAGTTCTGGCAAGCCTCAGCTCTTCTACCGCACGGTCTTAACATGTATTGATATACCCAGAATCTACCCACCGCCTCAGCGTGAAGCGTGGTACCAGACTCATCTCGAGATCAACGAAGCCCTCCGCCAACAACGTCGTTACCCCGCCGAAAGCTGCCGTAGCCGCTCCCAATGCGAGGAAAGACGAAGTACATCGACGCCGATACCCCTTCAATGATATGCTGAAGCGCAAAAGCGAAGGTGCGGTAGATCGCGAGAGAGACACTGCACCTTCAGGGCCTAGCAATGAGCTTTACAGCAAGTCGAAAATGGCGTCATCGGGCGATGATGCCGTAGACGCGCGCATGGCACACAGAATCGCGGACCTGGAAAGAGCTCTCGCGATTGCGAAGGAGGAACAGAACTTGGCCAGGGAGGAACTTTCGAAAGTGAAACAATACAGGGAAGCAGATGAACATGCGATTGAGGAACTGAGGGCGCGACTCATCGAATCGGGCTCTAATGCGAATAGAGTCCCACCAGCACAGCTCGACGAACGATTCCCGTCGCACGATGAACCGTACCAACACCGCCTCGAGCGACCACAGCCGAACGGCGAAGCAGACGACCTACGCCTACGCCTCCACGCCGCCGAGAAGGAATCACAAGAGAGGCTCCAGCAACTTCTCGCACTGAAGTCAAGCATATCCTCGCTCACGCGCATGGAATCACAGATAACGGACAGCGAGCTGGCAGCATCGTTCTCACAACTTGCGAATCGCGTGCGGGAATGGACTGTGTCGAACTTCAGGCGATCGAAGTTAAATCTCGACAGCCTTCCGAAGGAGACGGAGGAAGTTCTTAGCGCGTTGAACCCGCTGTATAGTGTCAATATTCGGAGTACGGATAAGCTTGCGCTGTATCAGGCTATTGTATCGAATTCGCTCATGCAGATCTTCGATGCTCCTGTTGTGTTTGGGCTACCTAGTACAGGTCCTTTCGCTACCTTGCGACCACTCGCAGAGCACACCCGGCATCTTGGTACCACGTATCGAGAATGGGTGCGTGCTACGGTGCAGATACTTGAACGCAGCGAAGCGAAGCGAGATGTCGATACCGAAAGAGTAGCCTCATTACACCGCCTCACCGGAGAGGTCAGCCACATACTCTTCACACTAACATCTGTGAGCCTTCCGCCGCACGCCCAGTCCGTCCTCACCGGAATCTTGAAAGACGCCGCGAGTCTGCAACGTACATTGGCTTTGCAGAAGGCACGCTACCAGTTGCTCTTCTTCCGCTGCCAAGATGCGAGTATGCAGTTCGATGACCGCACGATGGAAGCTGTCAATGACGTTGATCCTGCTGTAGAGGATGGTACTGATATGGATGTGGATCGGAGATTCCTGTTCTGCGCATTCCCGGGTCTGGTCAAGTGGGGTGATGAGTGGGGAGAGCATGCTGAGATGAGTAATGTCTTGTTGAAAGCGAGGGTGTGCTCTGGTGTGAATGGAGCGCTATAATAGGGTCCATTGAGAGCTTACACCGAAACTCAGCGATTCAAGAAACAAATGCAGTGGAGTGTTGCCTTTACTGGGTTCGTAACCGAGTTCCTCTTCATCCAAGCACAACATCGATGAGCTCCCTGTCCGCAGCTTCCCATGCCGGTTTGGTGATGTGACCAAGATTTTTCCTGTAAGCGACACCATCTATCCATTCGATCCAAAGAACGTTGTAGAAGTCTGAATGTCGCGGGAAATACTTCCGTAAGTAGGATATCTCACCGTCCCTAACACTACCTCCTACGCGACTAGTAGATATTGCAATCACTTCAACCCTCCTGTTATTCCCGGTTGGTTCAGGTACGTCTCCTCTTTCCATCAGTACACCTGAGCTCAACCCATCCGCATCATGGATACGCGTCAGATCGCAATCTCTATCAGATTCCAGCCTGACTAGGTGGAAAAAGGCGTGTTCAGTCTGGCAGGTGATTTTACTCGAGACCGGCATTGGTATTGTAACCGCAAGTGATGTGTCGACCAGTGGAATCGGGAAATAGAACCACTCCCTTGGGGCATATGGCGTGACGTACTTGATTATCGTCCGCTCGCTAGACCTGCGAGGAATCCGACTCCATCCCGGAGGGGGCGTACTCTCACTGTCTTCAGCGAAACTCCGGTACTTGTGATAATTGCTCTCAATAGGGATATGAGCTCCTCCTGCGCCTGTATAGAACCATCGGACCAGCGGATCTACAACCACTCCGTGGTAAGCCGTACCATCACTGAACCCTGTTGAGGGAAAAGCATTCCAAAAAGGATGTTGGCAGTACCCATTTCCGCCACGCCAGTGCATCCAAGACCAGCTCGGGGGCCGGATGCTCTCATGAGACGTCTCATTGATCTTCCGTTTCGAATAACCATGACGTGTCCACAGAAGAGCTACGTCAAAATATAAAACGGGGAGACCATATAAAAACCCTCCGGGGAAAACCTTTGTCCACATTGATACAATGCCAGAAAATGCTGGAACTACATCGGAGTCATAGGTGAATTCTCGTGGAGCATAACTCCCGACGTGCGCCGTGTATCGCCTGAAGTCTGGCCAAGTCAAAGTGGACAACTCTTTCTGCCTACGCGCCTTGACATCTTCAGATTTCCCTGTTTGTGAACCATCTGTGTCTGGCCAAAAAGCTCGGTGACAATTCCAGGAAACGTGAAATTCTTCTGCAAAGTCTCCGTGTTCTCTCACAGATTTGTAGAAATAAACTACGCGTGCCGCAAAGATTTGTTCTTGGAAGGTCCTAAGTCAAGACACGCAAATGATCAGTACGAACCGTTTGACCATGAGCCGTGTTGTAATTTACTTACCATCCTCGACGCTCCCATGTGGTTCGACCGCTTCTATACGTAGGTGGATGGTCATTGGGATTGCTGCGCATCAACTGATCGAGATCGTCAGCCAGCCCAGAGTCCGCCGTCTCGCCGGCCCGAGCAACAAGAGTCAGAAACGAATTTGCATATATCTCCGCCATATGCTCGATCTCGGTGTTCTTGTGTTGCTGGTCATCCTGGATAATACAAAGCTGATCAATGAATATATATCGTTCATCGAGCAGCTGCGTAACTTCCAAAGCTTGACGTATTGTCTTTGGTAAGCCAGCTTCATGCTCACTGAGGCTTCCATACTGTCTCAATTGCTCGATGGTGTCCGTAGAAAGCTGTAGTGTTTGTACTCCACCCCATACATAGCTCAGTGTAAGATAACGGTCGGCAATGCTGCCCTCGACTATACATACATCCACAACATCGATCAGCCACGTAGGCCATGTAGTTGCGTCTGCCTTGGATGGAACGCAAGGAGGGTCGCAGTGCGACTTGTTGCAGGCTTTGATCCAGCTCTTCATGATATCAAGTCGCGTCTCTGCGTCGACAGCAAGCTTCCTCTGATCGTTGTCCTCACTTGAATGCTCGAAGAGGTCGGCCCAGGCTGGACTATACGCAGTAGTAATAGCGTCATCGCATTTGTAAGTCGGTTCCGGGACGTTCTCGATAGTGCCCTCTTGTGATGACATGGTGAAAGTCGTGTTATCCTGCTGTACGGACTCAAAATGGACGAGAGGTGATATGCGCAGCAAACGCGAGGTCAGACCTTGCACTTTGACTGCGCCGCACGACTACATGCCCCGCACTCTTCCTAAAAGCCCCCATTGCACAGAACCGACAGGCTTGCCAAATGAAGACATGGATCAAGAACTCGTCGAAACTTCGTGAACGTCATTACGATTTCTCAATACACTTTCTTCGCCTGCAGAGGTTGGTAGATCATGCGCTCCAAGGTTCTGTTGCAGCACTGTGCGTTCTTTTGAAGCAACAACGCCTTTTCGTGGGCGGAGCCACGAGAGAAACCAGCGCACATTCAGTATTGTGTTGCTAATATATCGGACATAACCTTGTAGTCGTTGTTGATAGTTGAGTACAGGGGCGCAACGATTTACGACGTATCTAGCGTAGCGTGATGACGGAGCTAAATCGTGAGGATGTCGTGATGACGTCACACCTGGGCAGGCACGATTGTACCTAGCCCTGGAGGTCTCTCACAAACCTTCATTTTCACGCAAATTCATGTGCAGCCATGTCGTACGTTCTCGCCCTCCAGAAGTAGTCTATGCGCATGCAGAGTAAGTCTTCGAGCTACACATGCACTGATTAGTGATAGGTCTGTCAGTGACGGAAACGCGGCGGTCGGACAGACCCACCCTATATTTGTTTCATTATCAGGAGAACCAGTAGTCGCTACGCCCAACCAGACCGCCATTGAAGTCGCCTTCAAGTTGCACTAGAACGGCCTTGTCTCCTTTCAATGATGTTGAGTAATCTTTGAGCACCGGCAGAATTGGGGAGGGGCAGTGAGTGCCACCTCGCTACTATCGACGTTCTTGACCCTATACACAACATTGGCACTCTCTACGCACATCCGGAGGCTATGCTTCTTCCAACCTCAGGTACGCCATGTTAGCGCTGAGGCTCCGAGAAACAAGCATTTTACCCCGGATTTCCAAGGTGCCAACCCAAGCTTTTCCTCGAGCTGCCTTTTAGCCAGAACGGTTCGGCTCCACGCCGGTACACCATCTGACCACGCGGCCGTAACGCCATCCATCTATCCAGCGCGCGATGTGCCGAAGGCACTATACGTTGCAGCTCTCTACTCGCTCGCTTGCTCGCTTTTCCCCCGAAGACACTGGGATTCATATGTACCCCAGACGAGCTCGGCTTGGTTCTGCATGAAATGGACGTGGAGCTACGGCAATAACCCCTGTCGGATCTTCGTCACAGGACGGCGTGACTTACTCAGATAAATTGCGAGGACGGATGAAAGGACCATCTGTGCACCAGGAGAACGCAAACCAGTATCCTGTACCCCACCGCCACGCTATGGTGTATAGTCAAGGCAGGCTGATTCTGCCTAAAGGACTGCTACTATGGCCAGGTGAAACTGGTCTTTATAAACACTTCTCCCGTTGCCCAGACTTGATCATCACGATTCCTTGACATCTCATCTCCATCCGAAGCAAAGTACCCACTTATCCAAACGTCAACATGAAGTTCGCCGCCGCAACAGCTCTCTTTGCAGGTCTCGCCGCCGCCGGCCCTGTTGAGCTTGTCGAGCGCCAGAGTTGCCCCAAGGTCTACATCTTCGGAGCTCGTGAGACCACCCTGCCTCAAAGCAATGGCTACGGTACCGCCGCCGGGCTCGTAAACTCCGTCAAGAGCGCCTACCCCGGTGCAGGATCCGAGGCCATCGTATACCCAGCTTGCGGTGGAGGATCTGCCTGCGGAGGCATTTCCTACGACAACTCTGCTTCCCAGGGAACTGCAGCCGTTGTCAAGGCTGTTACTGCCTACAACCAAAAGTGCCCTGACACTCAGATCGTCCTCATTGGATACTCTCAGGTATGGATGATGCCATAGAATCCAAGAAAGCCAAGTACTAACGGCCCGCAGGGAGGTCAGATCATGGACAACGCCGTCTGTGGCGGCGCAGGTTCCACATTGACCGGCACCGCCCTGGCAGCCGTCAAGGCCGCAATCTTCATGGGTGACCCCCACAACCGTAACGGTCTCCCCTACAACGTCGGTACCTGCAAGGCCCAAGGCGTAAGTTTACCCTTCCCTCATCCACAGTTACTTTTACTAACATCTACTTCAGTTCGCCGCCCGCCCCTCAGGATTCTCCTGCTCGCCCGCCAGCACCAGCATCATCCAGAGCTACTGCGACTCCCAGGACCCATACTGCTGCAACGGAAACGACGCCAACCACCACCAGCAGTACGTCAGCATCTACGGAAACCAGGCCCTCACCTTCATCAAGAGCAAGCTCACTGCTTAGACGTGTCTTGCATGCGAAGAGGAGGGAAGGAAAAATGGTCGGCACCTACTGTAGGTGTGACACTTCGATGTAAATATGAATCAAATGAACATCTATATGCTACACGATGAAGGGTTACTTACTCCACTGCAACCAATCGTCACTGTGTTTGCTTTTCTTAATTTCTTCTCCCAACACCCAACCGGGCAGATCAGATAGTCTTTGTTTCCCAATGTCACCAGCCTCTTCAACCGTCATGTCCAAACCGATCTCTCTACTCCACTTCAGAACATTCTGCATGTGCGCCGCAGTTATTTTTAAAAGGCTCTTGTTACCCGCGCTTAGAGTGGGATGTTTCGCTCGGTCGGATGTCTCGATGATGCTGCCGTTAGCATCTCTACCGAGGCATATGCGCTGGAACCTAAGGACTGCTTTGTAGAGCTCCTCGATTGCGAAGTTATCTGTGAAAGTTTTGGGGTCATTTTCAACTATGCGAGAGGACATTGTGAAGTAAACGGTGATGGGTAGACTTGGTACGTTCGCTCGCGGTATAGAAGGCGTGTGTTTGCTCGCATCTTCTAGCATACAAGCGTATGTACACTTTCATGACCGAATGTTTGCGCTCTAACAATGCGAGAAAGCACCATATGGTGGCTGCACGAGTGTTTGTTTAAGTTAAAACCCATTCGCGCCCTTTTGTCTTCCCCAACTCAGACATCATTCCCTCACCGCAATCTCCTCTAAACCACCAAGATGTGCGGTCCCGGTCCTCTGGAAAAGCTCTACTTTCATGGCTGCTTCCTCGATCCGTTCTTCTCCCTCACCACCGAAGCCGAAAGAATGGACTGTCTTACCAGAAACGTGATGAGCCCGCTGAAAGATATGAAGTATGTTTACCTGGGTACGTGGGGTAAAGATAAGTTCAGAACGCTCGACGAGGAGCAAAAGCGACACTTCAAACGCTGTATGAGCAGGATCACGGCGTATCAGGAAGAAATGAATGAGTGGGTCGATGAGATTGAGGTTGAACTTGAGGAGACGGCTGGCATACGGCGATGGGATTGCAAGGTGGAAAAGTAGGATTGTTATTCACAACATCCGCTATGTAAAAGAAATGTAAACGCCAGCCCAGGCGCCATGCAAATATGCAACATCCACTCATTAACTTCATCAAAATCCTCTCGATGCATCTTACAACTTGGCCTTCGGCCACTGGTCCATCAAATCCGTCATCTCGAACCTAGGCCAGTCGGGGTTGAGGCTAGGCGCCGGCCTCTCACGATCCCATGCCCACTTCTCCTTGAGCGCTGGTTCCAGCTCGTCTTCCAGCATCTGCACAACGTACTTGCCGAGAACGGGGAAGAACTTGTAGCCGTGGAAGGAGCCGCATGTGGCGACGTAGAGGCCCTTGGCGCCGGCGTGCGGCGAGATGATGAAGTCGGATGATGTGGTGAATGCGTCCCTGAAAGATATTAATACTGATCAAGCAGGAGATAAGTGAGTGTAAAACTTACCAGCAAATGCGATGCTTCTCCATCTTCCAATTCGCGCCCTTCTTCCCGTAAAACACATCATTCGCGTGATCGATATCCAGCTTCAACGGGCCAGGCACATCCCACTGGTTATAATCCTTTCCAGACGGCGGCGCAGAAACGAAGCGACCGGGTAGTACTTCATGTGTATGCTTGAAGATCTTCTCGCCCCACCACTTGAGCTCGCGGTCCTTGGTTGGCGGTAAGCTGCCGATGAAGGGTCCGTATGCGGCGGTGTAGCCCTGGACACCAACGGGCATGTCCTTGAACTTCTCGTACGACTTCTCGTCTAGAGTCGTCATGCCGGTTGTGATACCACCAGCGACAATTCTTGAGCCAGAACGTAGGTTGGGGTTGCCGCTTTTCTGGGCGGCTTGCTCGAGGAGCTTGGCGGTGTAGGCGCCGGTTGAGAGGATGGTGTGCGTGGCTTTGATGGTGCTGCCTTGCTCGGTGTTGACGCCTGTGCATCGACCGGTGCTGTCGATGTCTAGGTCCTGGACCTTCTCGGTGATGTACTTGACGCCCTTTGCGATCGACCACTTGGTAACTGCTCTTAGCGCGTCGCCAGCCTGTGCCCAGCCACTCGTCTTGTTGACGAGTACACTCTTCGCGCCGTCGTAATTCGCATCCTCGAAGAGTCCGCCGAACAACTTCTTCGCCTCCTCAATGGTGACTGATTGCAAGTCTGCTTCGCGTCCGAGCTTCTTGTAGTTGTCGATGACTTCTTGTGCGTAGTCTGAACGGCAAACCCAGAAGATACCAGTCTCGTGGAAGTACGGCTGCCATAATGGGTCCTCCTTGAAAACATCCTGGGCCTCAAGAGCGAGTCTGCAGTAGATGACATCGTCGTAATCGGCGCGCACGACCTTGTTCCAGTCCCACGAAGCTGCTACGCGGTTATCGGCGTCCCAAGCATCCTGGTCGACAACGGTAACCTGTCGGTCTGGGTACTTCTTGATAAGGTGGTAAGCAGTCGAAATGCCGAAGACGCCGGCGCCAACGACGAGGTATGAGGGCTTGCTCGACGACATGTTGTTCAGTAACCACGGTTTATCGTCGCAGAGCATAGAAGTGAGAGAGGTTTGATGCAGCGATGACCATCCAAGACCATCGCATTGCGTATTTATATCATCACGCACTACTACCATCACTCGCACCACAAGCGGCTAGTGAATATAGTGGGCCGAAAGCGGCCATGTCGTTGTGGTCGCTGTAGACTAGGCGCGGGGCATTCGTGGAGGTTGTTTCCTTATCGAGCAAGATTTTGCGACGGGCAAGCTCCGTCGCTTTTCCCGATGCTCTTTGCACCGGCTGCCATGGCTCCAATTGGACATCGCTCGTGATTAATCGTCTGCCTATCTGCTGATATCGACGTCTGGAGAGTTGCGCAGTCGTCACCGACGGTTCCGATTATCGTGGCCGTTGGAAAGGTCGCCGCATCTAAGCGAGATGGCGGCGGCCGTAGCGTGCTAACCCGTTTCAGCTATGCGGCGCGATGAGTGAATCTGAAGTGCAGACCGACACCACGTTGAGATGATGAAATCTTGTGATGTTAGGAGAGAAAAAAGATGAGAGATATCACATTTAGTCTGCACTGGTCAGTCCAGGATACACGTATAGTCGCCACGCGGTGCTGTGTCAAGCTCGGCAGCCACCGCGAGCTTGGGCTTTTTTTAGAACAACATCACTGTGGTCATGCTATTCGCGATACTTCTAGTATATAACTTTGCATGTTACATGGACATGAAGTGCTTGAGTCCCAGTGTGCTAGCGTCACGCGTCACTGTAGCAAGCGGCACCATCGAACCTATCGCTTCCATGCAAACACTGCACGGCACATGAACATTCCCGCAAGGCTGCAAGGCACATATCCATTCATGCTAAATTGAATCCCTGCCATGTATGCAAGGCTGATATAGCTTAAGAGGACTATGTGCATCCAAGCCAGTGACAAGGGGCGCCAGCGTATCAGGGGCATACAAGCTAGCCACACTGACGACAGTAACACTTCATTCCTCGAATAGCACGCTGGATAGAGGCTTTCAGGTACGCTAGAAGCATACGCGAATGCAATGTCGATGCAGTACGGGTAGACTAGGGCTGACAGCGTGGCCCGATGGCCCTGCAGGATGGCGTCTCGAGGCCTCTTCGCGTGGACACGGTACAGTAACCGACTAGTGCAAAGGACCCCCAGCAGGTATCCAATGAGATGCTTCAAATGATCGCTCGCCAGCTGCTGCCCAAGATACCTAACTATCACCATCGCATTCCCTGCCCTGGATGACCCTCACGATAGTTCATACGTCTTTCCGGTCGCAGGGTCATAGCAGACTCACCACGACGCAGGAAAGGACTGGGTCGACTATCTGTGTCTGAACCGTCCTCAAGTTCTCCACCCGAAATCTTGTTGGATGCCGACGAGTCCTCGCGGTTAGCCACGATGTTCGTCCGCAATCTCTTGGCACCACCGCGCTCGGTGGCTCCAGAAAGCATTCTCTTGTTACGTGGTTTCATCGTGCTGATCTTGGGTTTGAGGATGTATATCTCTTGGTCTGGCTCGTCGCGGGTTCGGTAGAAGTCGTGGCTTCCAGGGAAGCTACCACCCCAATCGAGCGACTTGTGCTCAACTTTAGTGCCGGAAACTTGTGATGTGTCAGTTTAAGAAGACAAAATTTCGGTGATTAGGTATACTGACCGTAGGTGCCATTCTTCGAACGTTTTGTCAAGTCTACCGTTACCACGTTGCTGCGTTCCTGTCGTGGCCCACGTCTCAGCGGCACTGGCGGAAGCGGGGGGCTACATGAAACTGAAGATGGGACCGATGAAAATATGATTCTACTTGGAGATCGGTAGAGATCGGCGTTGTCTTCCATTTCATCGTCTTCGTCGACGTAAGGAGTTTGGTCGTTGTTACGCGGATCGATCGCGTCTGCAGTTGTAGGGCGTGGACCAGACTCGACAGAACCTGGTTGTGTTAGCATACCCAGCAAAGTCGACAGCGAATCGCTGTGACTTACTTAGCATAGGTGTTGTATTGGCTTTGGGAGTACGTGGAACAGCAACGTTATGCTCGCGAGGCGCTACCGAGCTTTGAGGTCCAGCAAGAAACGCACCCTCAGCGTCTCGGGATACGAGAGGGTAATACAATTCATCAGTATCCAAACCAGGGAAGGTAACACCGTCGCTGACAGCCTGGGATATCTGACTTGGGCAGGAACAACCCTGATCTGGTCGCCGTTAGCCTGAATGGACGTAGAATTCATATTCCTCATGTGATACTTACCGTCATGGTTCAGACAGTTCTCATCCAATGTCCCTACGAGATCACAGCCGCCCCAGTGTAGAATGACCTTGACCGTCTTGTGTTTATGCCTGTGTGAGTCTGTGGACTCCCACGTGACCATAAGCTCGCCTTTGTTCTGTGTCTGACGGCACTCGACTGACCTAGGCATCTGCGACAAGCGAATCCTTGCCATACTCTTCAGCCAACGTTCTTCAGTAGCTATGCGAGGATGTTCACCGGTTGCGATAAGCTGAGAGATCATGATGTCCCATAGCTGCAGGACTGCATGATCGCAGGAAAATGTCCCCGATTCGTCCTCTTCGCAGAATGCTTGTTCGTGTGCGCCTTCCCAAGTAAGCCATTTGCTGTGGACTTTCCAGGTACCCGAGAAGAAACCAGCGTCGATGTTTAGATGTTCGCCGTCCACGAAGGTAAGCTCCATCTCTTGGGTGGCTGGAGAAGAGAGTAGCAAGCATTGAAGCATTGTGCGCATGCTTGTCGCAAAGACAGTGTCTGGTCCAGAACTCACGACCTCCGCAGACTCAAAGCGATGTAGTAGCTCTTCGCGTGGCGTTCTGCAAAGGGAGTACTTCCTCAAGATCCTCCACAAGTCGGGGTGAATTGGAGTAGGGCTTTTGCGCAAATTCTCGCCGATGACGTGGGCTTCCTGGGACGAAACAGTTAGTAGAGTCTCTTTCAACGGAGCTTGTTTGCTTACATTGTTGCCTTCGCTAGCTGAATAGTAGAAGGCTGCCTGACCCTCGGCATCCATGTTGAGCGTCAACATCTTCTCCCAGACCTTCTTGGCGATATCTCGAGGCATAGACTCAGAACCATCGTCGTTAGTGAACATCATGACATCGCCGTTCTTACTGATCGAACCCAGAAGCAGCTTGGTATAGTCTGACAGTAGATCTGAATCGGTAGACCCATCTGCGCGTATTGCAGCTGACCAAATGGCGGTGATACCATCGCTCTCTTCTGCTGAGCCAGAAAGCGCATCGCGATCGGCACTGGTATTCCCGACATTAAAGTTGTACCCATATGCGTATTTGTCTCCCTGCTTTCCTCCGCGCGGCAATGAGAGACCACGTAGGTACATGCGCGCCTGGTAGCTGGGATCACGGATGAGATCCCCGTGTATCGTTCGAATGATATCCTTTGGCGGATTGATATCGAGGGTGACAATGATCCATTTCTTGAAGTCGACGATGTTGAGTTGCTTGCCGTGTGCCTCCCATCCACGAATGTCCTTAGTTTTCCCCGTGTCGGCAATGACCAAGCAAACATCCTCCCAGGCGTGGTGCCTGTGAGTCCTGGGTTTGCCTTTGTCCTTATCCTTGATCTTCTTCAGATTCTTCTCGTTAATCCGACTGAGAGAGCAGGCTAAGCCACCTTTCTTGTAGATGTATCTCCAGGCAAACCCACCGCTTTCGTAGCGAAGATTATATCCATTGCGTCGGTAGACGAGAGACGAGATTTTCATGCCATCGCCATGTTGTCCGGTCTGTCTAGGGTCGCGAGCTTTGGAAGTCGATCCCGTGCCTAAATCAGAAAATCTGAGGGTGGCTTCGAAGTTGACTACCTTCAGACCTCCCACACAGTTACCATCCTTATCACCTTTGAAGTGAATGTAGCCAAGGAGATTGTCGTTATCTGGGTGGCGCGCCTCGATGATGATTTCTTGTCCCTTCTCGGTGTACGTAGGTTGAAACCGGGACTGGTCAAGGTCGAAAGATCTCAGAATGCCGTCCCTCCTGTCGCTAATTAGAGGTTGTCATCTGGAGAATTGCAGCGCATAGACTCACCAGTTTTGGTAGGACTCGCGGAAGGCCTCAACGCATGTCCACTTCGGTCTGTAAGCGTTCACGATATTGAGATCTTTTGTAGTACGATTGACGCCGATAAGATCAGTGTTCAGATCCAGGTGAAGACCATCGTCGTCGTCTGAGAAGTCGTCAACGTCGCCGCCTACGTCCCACAACCATGGCGTTTCGTGGGCCATCTTGCGGATGCCGAACAAGCAGTAACGCAACCGCTGGCAAGGTGAAATGGAGGAGACGAAAGTCAATTGACCATCCAAGAGAGGGAATTGAGATCAGAGACTTATGAGAGCAGAGTGAATAAGTGAGAACCAAAACAGAGCAGCGCCCCATCAACGCCCGTTTGCTGCCGCACAGACCCCATTTAGCGTATCTTTCGGTCGCACAGCGACGCGCGCAGTCACGTGGTTGTGGTGACTTCCCAAATCGGCGATACTTGTTACTCGTACGAAGTCTTAACATTACCGTGGGGTAAAAGGCCAGTGTCAACTCGAACTGTCGTTTCCTATCCCCAATTGAACGACATATACAGCCTCAAACAACAGTGACCGTCGCATTCCCCCTCAAATCCATCGAACTAGCCCCAACATGCACAACAAAATCTCCCTTCTCAACCACATACTGCATCTTCCTATCCCAGAGCCCCCACTTAGCCACATCCAACTCAATACTAACATCTACAGTCTCACCCGCCTTGACCATAACCTTCTTGAAGCCCTTGAGTTCCTTATTCGGCACCACAACACTAGCGAAAACATCTTGAACGTAGACCTGCACCACTTCCTTGCCGTCCACCTCAGATTCGTTCGTTACGGTAACAGTCGCGGTGATAGTGTCGCTGGGGCTGACTTCGGTCTTTGAGAGTGTGACGTTGGAGTAAGTGAAGTTCGCGTAGGAGAGTCCGTAACCGAATTCGTAGAGTGCCTGGGGGCTGTTGAGGACGTATTGGTGGCCGAATTGGAGGGTGCCGTTTGGTAGGATGGCTCCGGCGTCGGTGGCGCGACCGGAGTTGAGGTAGTCGTAGTAGATTGGCAGGGTACCGACGTCGTAAGGGAAGGAGACTGAGAGTTTGCCGGAGGGGGTGACGTCGCCGAAGAGGACGTCCGCTAGTCCATTGCCGCCTTGCTCACCGGGGTAAAATTGCTGAAGGAGGGCGGCTGCGTTGTCGGAGATCCAGGGTTCGGTGACGGGCTTGCCGGAGGAGTATACGACAATGGTGGGTTTGCCGGTCTCGATGATGGCTTGGACGAGCTCGCCCATGGCGCCGACTAGGTTGAGTGAGGCAACGTCTACGTGTTCACCGGTAGTGGCGTTCAGTCCTTGCCAGAGCTCTTGCTGATCGCGCGACCAGGTACCGACGACGACTACTGCGGCATCTGCAGCCTCGGCCGCAGCGACGGCATCGGGGAAGCCGGACTGATCGTTTGACCAGCGCTCGCAGCCCTGAGCGTACGTAATAGTACCGCTGGATGCACTCTGAATACCTTGCAACGGAGTAACGTTGGTGGGGTTGTACTGAGAGCGGTAGACCACGTAGTCACCAAGGTTAGTAATGTTTGCCATGGGGCCAATGACAGCAATGTTCGCAGATTTGGAGAGCGGCAATGTGCTGTTCTTGTTCTCGAGCAAGACGATGGAGTCAGCCTCAAGTGTCCTCGCAAGCTGCACATGCTCTTCAGGGTGGATGATGGACTCAGTCGCGTTCGTGGAGAGACCTTGGTATGGGTTCTCGAACAGACCCATTTCGAACTTCGCTCGGAGCTGGCGGCTCACTGCTCGATCGACGATCTCAATGTCTAGCTTGCCTTCTTCGATCAGGCGCGGGATGTTTGCGTAGTTGTATGAGCCTCCGCCCATCTCCACGTCGTTGCCGTTCGGTAGAGCCATGAGTGTTACCGCTTCGCTGTCGATTGGCGTGTCTTCTGTCTTGCATTGGCACAGCTTGAAGTTGCAGCACAGCCTGTCTGTAGCGCCCGCATCCGAAGTGAGCCAGTACTTGTAACCCCATTCCTCGCGGAGAATTGTCTCTTGCATATGGCCATCCGCGATTGAGGGTATTCCATCGTAAGAGTGATAAGCACCCATGATGTTCCAGGCACCAGCATCCATGATAGCTCGATGAAAAGGCGGCAGCCAGGTAGTTCGCAGCTCTCTTTCGCCTCCATGAACTGGCCCAGTGTTGAGACCTTGCTCTGGATTACTGAAACCGGCAAAGTGCTTGACCGTAGCGCTGACATTTAGACTTTGCACTCCCTTAACATACTCGTATGCCATCTCGCCGGCTAGATAACCGTCCTCGCCGTACGTTTCTTCCACTCTTCCGAAACGCAGCTCACGCGCCAGATCCGCGAGTGGAGCGAACAGCTGATTGATGCCGAGAGGAGCCGACTCCTTCGCAATCGCCACAGCCATGTCGTGTATTAGCTGCGGATCCCACGAGCAGGCCTGCCCAATCGGGCTGTTGTAGATGGTCGCATTACCGACGAGCAAGCCATGTATGGCTTCCGTCTGAACCATTGCCGGAATGCCCAATGTCGTGTTGTGCAGAAGATAGTCCTGGCCAATCTTGACGCCATTGCTGATCCATTCCGCAGGTATCGGATAGCCGACGTAAAACTGACCCGCGCGGACGCGGAAGTTCCATTCGAGACCTGTCTCGTTGACAGCATTGGTGGTAGTGTTGATCCAATTCGAGATATCTCCCTGAATGAGCTGAGCTGTCTTTTCCTCGATAGTCATCCGGGAAAGAAGATCCGCCACTCTGTCCTCGACTGGCGCGGAAGCTTCCTTGTAAGTCGCATTCGCTGCTTGTTGTCTGCGAACCAAGTCGTACGCGCTGCTAGGAAGGAGCAGAGCACACCCAGCAAGCAGAGAGGCTGAACCGGAGAAGAATTGCCGCATGATGGTATGGAGTGTACACCGTGTGAGTGCAGTCTCGCCCGGATACTCGGTTCTAGACAATGTACCGTAAGTCTTATAGATGCTCTCCAGGGTCTACGGGCCGTTGGACGGGGTGCATGCAGACTTCTGGATGTACTGCGGACAATTTTCACCCAAGACGCTCATCGTATATTAGAGATTAGTTTAGCTAACCTCTAGATTTAACTTAGCTAACCCTTAATTTATTACGCAAAAGTAACCTAACTTTTGCTTAAATTAGCGTATAGCTACTAGCGCACTAGCAATCTAAGCTACTAATTAAGGCTTATATACTTAGTAACTATACTCTCTTACTACTACTTACTACTATACTATACCTTTAAGCAGTACTAGCAGTATATATACTACTATTAAGATCTTTTTTAGCAACGTCTTAAGGCGCCTAACAATATTAGAATCTAATAATCTAAATTCTAATTATAATATAAAGTAGCTAACTCTAGATCTAACCTAGTTAGATCTAGCTAAATAGAAATATAAAGTAATAATAGAGAGCGTACGCAGAATAAAGAAACTTAAAGACTAAGTTTATTTAGATAGCACTTAGTTACGTCTAGAACTAATAGTAGTATAGAAATTTATTAAGATTTACTAGACACTTCTACTATGTCTAGCTAGTCTACTCTACTTTTAGGCTATACGCTATACTTATATTTCTTTAAGATATATTTTAGTTAATACTCTCTAGAACAATAAAACTAAAATAGTTACTATAGTCTAAGAAATAATTTACTACTTAGCTAATATTAACTTTAGAACTAAAAAACTACTACGTAGATATAAGTTAGGTAAGGTAAGAGGTTTTATATATACTTAGTTAACTCTTAACTAATATAATATAGTTTACTATAGATAATACTAGTATACTTATAAAGTATCTTAAATAGACTTATAGTAAAGTAGTAAGTTAGATTATACTTAGTTCTATCTAAGCCTACTAATATATAATAGTATTATTACGCTAGGTATTTCTTTATAGATTAGGTAAAGAGATAGGTAGATAAGAGCTGCTATAAGATAATTAATAGTACAAATACTAAGAATATAACTTAGATTAATTATAGCTAACTTAGATAGATTACTTCTAGAATATACTTAACTATATAAAGGCTATAGAGAAATATATTAAAGCTAAGAATATAGTTAAGGTCTAGTACAAGTTAGACTAAACTAAGCTTTAACTACCTAACTATAAAACTTTAGAGAAGCCTAGCTTTAGTAACACTCTACCTCTACTATTTCTCTATAATAAGTAGCTAGCTAAGTAGCTAGCTACTTAAAAGGTATATAGAAGATCTATCTTAGTTTAATTATAACTAACCTCTATAGGCCTAAGAAGTAGATAAGTAGATAGTATATATTATAGAGAGATTGCTAGAGCTCTCTATATATAAGAATAGTATAAGTATAAATAGAATTAACTTAGTCTATACCTATTCTAATATAATATAGAGAGTCTTAGCTAGTAAAGCTTATATCTAGACTAGCCTAAAGAAAAGTTACTAGTTCTACTAGTTCTGCTATAAAGCTAATAATTGCAGTAGGTTAAGTGTACACTAAGATTAGACTTAGCTAACTCTTATAGCTTATCTAGCTATTCTCTAGAATAATAAGCTGCATTATTATATTTCTATTAAGTTTACTAAAGTATCTTTAGCTACCTATAAGAATATAACAATTACTCTATACATATTAACGTAATAACACTTAGTAGAGTCTAAACTAATAAAAGAGTAGTAATAATAAGAAGAAGGCTAAGAAGGTAAACTAGAATAATAAGAAGCGTAAGAATAAGAAGAAGAATAAGAAGAAGAATAAGAAGAAATAGAAGCGTTGCACTAGTAAGGTTTAACTTAGTTAAGTCTAACTAAGTATAGTTAGTTTTAAGTAGTTTCTTAGTTATAGAAATAATATATTATCTTCTTATTTAGGTTTAGAGCTATAGGTATTTATGCCTATAGAGAGTTTAGTCTTAGATAAATCTTTATTCTATAGATATAAAGTTATAGAAGTTATAAGTCTATATACTAGCTAGCGCTTAGATAGATATATAAGAAACTACCTATCTAGTTCTCTATTACCTTAACTACCTACTCTTCTTATTTTTCTAGGTAGCCTAACGTATACTTGTAATAATTTAACTAAGTTAAATCTAATTAATACTATAGTAATAACGCTAATAGCTAAGATTATTAAGTCTAATAGTAACTAGTAGAATAAAGACGTCTACGTTAATACATCTAAGTCTACACTAACTACACTAACCTAAGAAAATAAGAGTTTATAGCTAGCTGTATACTATAATAGTCTAAATAGAACTAAGTTATAACTAGATATATCTTCTTTAATTAGCTATAGCGTATTAGATAATATAGTCTAGAATATTAAGGCGTTAAGCTTAATAGAATAGTCTGTATTATTATAGTTAGATACTACTAAGTTCTATCTAGGTAATCTTACTCTCTAGTAGTATCTCTTTTAGAACTTCTCTTAGAACTTCTAAACTATATTCTTTACGCTGCCTATACCTATCTAACTAGATTCTACTTAGATTAATTCTAACTAACCTAGCAAATCTATGTTATCTATTTCTAGTAGAGCGTCTACTAATCTAATTATAATTAAGAGAGGTCTATTAAGTTCTAGTTCTAATTTCTCTAACAAAGATAAGAAAGTACTATAGCTAGATACTTCTTAGTCTAGACTAAAGCTTTAAGAAGTAGAAAAGAGCTTAGAATAATAGGCTTATTAGTATAATAGTAGCTAAGTACTAACTTAGTTACGTTCTATAGTATAAAACAGCAATAATAAAGCTATATTAGTAGATTCTAACTATAAAGATACTAAGTTGCTTTCTAGACTAAAAGAGTAGAATGCTAAATATAAGCGTAGAGAGAAAGATAAGACTAAGTTAGATCTAGCTTTATCTTAGTCTAATAAAGAGTTATTACTATCTAATAGAAAATACTCTTAGTCTAAGAGAGATAACTCTTAGTTTAAGAGAGACAACTTCTAGTCTAAGAGAGACAACTCTTAGTCTAATTCTAATAATAGACGCTAAGGTAAGAGTAACGTTAAAGAAAAAGATAAGAAATAGGTTTAGAAATTTTTACTCTTAATAGTAGACATAAGCGTAGACTATTCTTAGTTAAAACTACTTAGTTAATATATATTATTAGAAATATTACTGCTGCTATTTAACTTACGCCTCTTAGCTACTTAGTATACTATTTCTACCTATAGTAAGCGCATAAGATTATTCTTAGTTTAGTCTAATATTTAGAAAGAATATAGTAACTAGACAGTTTCTCTATATTAAGAGACTATAATATTATACGTTTAATAAGAACATTAATAAGTCTAGCGCCTAACTAAAGATATATACTAAGTAGGTATATACTTAGATATATCTTTTATAACTCTAGCTTATAGTCTATAGTTTATATATAAAACTAATAAGACTATCTTAGCTTACGTACGCGTAGTCTATAAAAAAGATATATATTTAGATTACACTAAGTTTATTCTTATATTAATACTAACGCGTTTATATAGTATAATAATGCTAGATTCTTTAAGTAGGTATAGTTACTTAGTAACGTGCCCGCTAAGTAGATGCATAAATTCTCTAGTAGCTCTCTCTTTCTAGAATCTAACTTAGTTATATCTAATAGTTTAACTAGACTTTTATAAATATATAAACCTTATACACACTACTATAGTTAGAGATCTACTAGCTTCTCTTTAACTAAGAGCACCTATATATATAGAGTCTAAGTAATAATAGCTACTAGTAGTATATTCTTAGTTACGTCTACTTATAATATTTACTAATAGCTTTAGGCGTTACGTAAACTAATATTAAAAAAGCTTACTAAGAATACTTTTATAAAAGAAGCTGCTGTATATATATCTAAGATTAAACTTAGTATTATCTAACTAACTACTACAGAAACTATTTCTAATAAATACTAATAGCTAGGTTAATATTACTATCTACAATTCTAGTTAGCTATATACTACTATAGCGCGCGCCTAGGCTAAGTACTTTAAGTACCTATAGTGTATTAAGTATAATATTAACTACTATAGTAGGTTTGTAATAAGTCTAAGTGTAAACTAAGCTAACTATACTAGCATATCTAGATATTATAGTTAACTTAGACTATAGACTTTTAGACTATTATACCTATAAGTCTATAGAAGTATACTATCTTACGTAAGTCTATATTTAAACTTAGTCTATTCTATATATTAACTAAATACCTTATAAGTCTTAGTCTAAGAAGCAAAAGCGCGTTATAAAGAAGTTAACTTAATTAGTTAAGAAAAGTAAGAAGAAGGCTACTAGTAGTAACTTAGATAGATCTAAGTTAGAGGTAGGTTTAGAACCTAATATTAGTTCTAATAATAAGAATGCTAATAACAAGAATATTAATAATAAGAATATTAATAATAAGAATTTTAATAATATAGAGCTTAGCGATAGAGAGCTTATTAGTAAAGAAGTTTTAGATTTATTCTAGTCTAATCTAGGTTAAGTTAGCGTTAACGTGCTAGTATTTAGAGAGAGTAAGTAGGCTATTACTAAAGCTATAGAAGATTTATCTTAGTTAACACTAGTATAAGTAACTAGATAGGTAGTAAATATATAGTAGAGAGAAATAGGCGAAAGTAGTTATAAAAACCTAGTAATACAAAAGCTACTATACCTATTTACTAGACTCTATTCTAGTATAGACTAAGATAGATTCTATAAGTCTATATAAATGTCTTATATATATTAAAGATAACTCTATAAAGATAGATAAGTATAGACTTAGTATAATTAAGAGTATATATTTATAATATTATAGGTAGTTAAAGCGTAAGGCGCTTCTAATAGTAGACTTACCTTAACTTAATTCTCTACACTATACCTATGCTCTTACTTATATATATTCTATATAAATAATTATCTTGCTAAATATACTATACTATTACTATTATCTAAAGAAATTAATAACTAGCTTAACGCATTACTACTAGTCTAATATTAACTTCTATATAGCGTATAAGATTAGACTAGACTAAAACTAAGTAATATAGGTTATTCTATTATTACTAGCTAGGTTAAAGCTACCTATAAGTAAGATAGTACTACTATAGAGATAACTAAGTTATATCTACCTAGAGACAGAGAAGACTAGGCTGCACTAGAACCTAAGAACCTAGCTTTAGATATAACTAAGTTAGAATATACCTAAGCTGCGCTAGAACTTTAATAAGCTAACCTAGTTAACTATAAAGACTATATTAATAGTAGAGATACTACTTAGCTAGGTCTAGGTACTTCTACTACCTATTAAGTCTCTTTTCTAGGCACTATCTACACTAAAAGAATACTTAGTTAAGTTCTACCTACTACACTATTCTAAAAGCGCAAGTAAGACTTCTTAGAAGATTTTAATAAATACTAAGATATATATATTATACCTAAAATAGAGTATACCTTAAAGCTTAAGTAGTTAGTATATACTTAGTCTACTCTATATAGAAAATATATAGCTTATATTATATAGAAGCTCTATAAGAAGTACGTTGCCTTATTATCTATAAGTAACTCTCTACTAAACCTACCTTTTCTTTACATAGTAAGTATTATATATTTTAACTAAGTTTTCTCTTACTAATAGTTATAGGCTATTATTAATAGATGTTATAGACTAGCCTTAGAGTTAGAATATACTAAGTGTTAATAGAATATTATAAGACTTAGAACTTAAGAAGCTACGTATAGAATCTAGAGGTTTATATAGCAAGTCTAGACCTTACCTATACCTTCTCTATTCTAGTCTAGGCTTAGGTAAAGCCTAAAACTATTATATACCTCTAAACTTACTTTTATTATATTAGTTAAGAAAGTAGCGTAGTGTTATAAAGAATACCTCTACGCTAAGATTATAGACCTAATAGGCAACGCGTAGAGGTAGGTCTATATATATAGAGTTTTTAGACTATATAAAAATTTTACCTATACAACTTCTACTACGCCTACGTATAAAGTTATAATAACTCTAAACTATATCTAGACTAGAGTTATATTATAATTTTTTATAATTATAATATAGCTTTTATCTAAGGCCTTACTTATACTCTAACGTAACTTACCTTTATTCTAACCTACTCTAAATTCTTTACTTTGTAACTTTTACATCTACCTCTTTTAAAAACTTATTAGTTCTAGACTACGTCTACACCTTTTATTATAAGGTTCTATATTATTCTTACCTAGCTTATAGCTCTAGTACTATTTACTTTAGCTAGTTTCTTTAACGCGCGAAATAGTAGCACTAGTGTTACTACTACTAGCGCTCTTAGTAGCTAAGATCTAAGAAAGCTAACTAGTCTCTCTAGACATAGCTTCTTCTATAACTCTAAGGTAAGAGCTCTAATTAGGTCTAGACTATACTCTAACTAATATATAATAGAGTAAGCAGCGCTATATAGACTAGTATAAAGTTAAGAGTAACTCTAATAACTCTAACTTTGCTAAAGCTAACTCTAAGAATTATTTATATATTCTATACATTATGCTACTCTTCTAGTTTAGAAAGTATAAGTGTAAGCCTAGTGCTAGTTTATTCTATTTAGGTTCTCTTAAGAGTCTAGACTATAAGCTAACTTCTTCTAGGCTCTTTATATTCTTTCTATAGCTATTATAAGGCAAAGTGCGCTTTATATACACTTAAGTTTTCTATTAACTCTAAGCTACGCTGCGCGTTCTATAATTAGAACTACTACGTTAAGTAGAGCACTAAGCGCAGAAACGCCTATATTATAGATCTAGAGACGTATAGTACTATATAGCCTATAACTAGAACTATACTAAAGTTTGCGCTGCGCTTTTACGTTCTCTACTACTACTTTAAATTAACTCTCGCTATAGCTAAGTAAGGCTCTAGTCTAGCTACTTTTTATAAACTTTCTACTTAACGCTAGTATAAGGCTTTGTATCTATCTAATAACTAGATATCTTTATTTAATCTCTCTTAGAAGAATATAGTTATTTCTATAGTATCTAGTTATAGCTTAAACAATTTAAATAATCTTGCGCGTTTTGTTAGCAGCGCTCTAAACATTATTAGTAGTTAGTTTTAGTAGTAGAAGAATATATTTAGTAAGATTATAGTATAGGCTCTAACTTTCTCTACACTATCTATATATTAACTTTTATTAGAACTAACTCTTACCTAGCACGCTCTTAAAGCACTACTACTAAGTAGACTATCTACCTCTAAGTAGCTCTAGTTTCTACTGCTAAGCCTACTAGATTAATAACTAGCCTAAGAATAAATATAACTTAAATAATAAGAAGTACAGAGTCTCTACGCGCTGCGCTAACTACTATACTAACTTCTTTTATAACTACTCTTAAACTACTAGAGATACTATCTACTATAGTTACTAACGTGTTAATATTTAGCCTAGCGCTATTTCTTTTCTAAACTTAAGTGCGTAAGCTCTCTTTACTATATATAAGTAGCGCAGCACTTCTAGATATAGTGCTCTAGTACCTATTTCTACGTAGAATTCTCTAGCGCCTTATATAGATATAGTCTACTATAGCACTAAAGTCTACAAAAATATTAAGTAGAACTAGAATAAGCTAATAGAGAATTTCGCTAAGCAGCCTAGTAACTCTAGACTAGCTCTAGACTTTACTCTATCTACTAACCTCTCTACTTCTAACTAACTCTAGCGCTATATCTTAATATTATCTAGCTAGTCTACGTCTAACTCTAAGTCTAACACTAAATTAGAGGCCTACCTTTTCTAGATTCTACTATTATTAACTTCTAGTAGTAACACTCTGCGCTAAAGCTTTATTAAGCAAGAGACCTCTTTACTACTATATAATAACTATTCTATGCACTACTATATTAAAGGCTAACTTATTCTAGAGCTACTTCTCTAGAGCTTTAGCTATATCTAGAAGCTGCTTCTATCTAAGAAGAAGCCTTCTCTACTTAAGAAGAATCTAATTTTGCCTAAGAAAAACCTATAATAGTAGCTAGAGTAGAAATTTTCTAAAATTAAAAAGAAGATTCTAGAGCCTAATAAGTAGTTTAATATAAGTAGTAGTCTTTCTAATAAGTAGATCTATTATAAGATAGAGAATAACTAAGTAGACTTTATATACTCTTAGTCTAGGTCTGTATAGTGCCTATAAAGTTACTATTCTTAAGATTTATAGTACGCACTAGATAGCGTAGACTAAAAGCTATTAAATTAACTTCTTTATTATAGGTCTAAGGCTAAATTTATTATATACCTTTTCTTTTCTTATTATAACGCACTAGTCTATTATAAAAACACGCGTTTTTATATTTAGCTTTAAAATAATCTAGCGCCTTAGTCTTAGAGAGTTTAAGTAGGTTAACTTATATTAGCGTAACGTAGCTAGCCTACTTTACTAAGGCCTTTTACTAGCTCTAACTAAGAGCGTTTTTTACCTACAAAACTTTCTCTACTATCTATTTACGCAAATTCTTATTATTCTTATATAGATCTACTATAGGCTTTAGTTATACGTCTATTAGCAGCTAGCTTAGTAGAAAATCTACTACTATCTACTCTACTAGATCTATATAGATAGTCTTATATAAGTTCTTAGATAGGTCTAAGGTAACTATAAAGAGAGATAGCACTACTATTATAGTATACTTTACTTAGAGCTAGTTTAATTTCTTACTAGGCTAGTTTATCTTAATATTACGTATAGAGAACTATACCTTATTACTAACCTAGAATTGCTCTGTAAGGCAGCGCGACTAGTTTATAGCCTTCTATTACTACTACTAGATAAAAATAATTATAGCTTAGGCTAGATTAAGCCTAGACTTTAGATACTCTATAAACTAGATAGTATAGCTCTTAGAGGTATGCGTAGACCTCTTCTAAGGTAGAACCTACTATAGCGTTTCTACTATATATCTATTAAGTAGTAGGTTTAGGCTAACCTCTATAACACTTAAGTTATAGTTATTTAAGATAAGTTAATACGCTAGAAGGTAATTAGGCTAGTTAGTCTATTTAAAGTTTACTATTATACGTAGCACTACTTGCATCTTCTAGTTTATACGCTCTATACCTCTATTAGTCTAAAGGTAGTATAACGTTAAGAGTAGCTAGTCTACCTTTATAAGCTTGCATAAAGTAGTTTAGAAAGCCTCTAACTAGTTAGAGCTATAGTCTATAATAAGAGCTAAGAGAAATTTATAGAAACGCTACTAGTAGTTATAGAATATTTACGCGATATAGTCTAAGGCTATAGAAGAAACTACTTCTAACTAAATAAATTTTAATAGGTAATCTATAATAACTAAAAGATACTATAGTAAGGTTTTATTATAGGCTAGTAGTTTTGTTATAAAGTCTATTAAAATCTACTACTAGTACCTATCTACTACTAGAATAGGCTGTAATAGCTCTTAGCGCTTCTTCTAAGAGAAGTAAGTAGCATAGTAGTAGTAATTTCTAATATAACGCGCAACGTTACTTAATATACTATTCTAGTAATAGTTTTAGCGTATATAGTAGAAAGTAACATTCTTCTTTAGATACTCTACTAGGCCTAACTTATAGGCTCTCTAGATTACTATTATAGTAAGTAGCTTCTAATTTAGTAGCTATAAAATATCTCTCTAAAGTAGTATACTATATGCGCTAATAGCGCAGTCTCTAATTTACTAAGTTATATTAGCCTTAAGTAGAAAAGCTCTTATACCTAGATAGACTACTCTCTATCTCTTAACGTAGCTAGAATTCTCTACTAGTGTAGCATTCTATAGGCTCTGTATATAGAAGTTAAAGAATACTAAAAAGCCTAGTAGAGGTATATTCTCTACCTAGACCTAGGCTATACCTACTAAGATCTAGATAGGTATTATAACGCGTGTTAACTAGCAGAAATTCTCTATATAGTCTTACTTATAGTAGCTTAATACATTAGAGCGCGCTGCAAGGTATCTAGGCTAATAACGTAATATATACTAGAATTTAGAGAAGTACTCTACCTAGTAATACTATTACTTACTAAGGTCTTATATACTAGTAAAGTACTCTAAATTCTTATAGTTAGTAAGAACTTTAAAAGGCTTATGTACACTAGTAAGCTTAGCTATTTATACCTTAAAGTAGCGCACTATAGTAAGTAACTTCTTATTATAAATAGTATAGTTACGCTTCTTACTTGTAAGAGCTGCTAAATAGTAAGTAACTAGATATAGAATACCTCTAATATACTACAAAAGATATCTCTCTAAAGCAACGCCTAAGTAGTCTATCTTAATAATTATTTAGTAAAAGAGGTTCTACTAATAAAGAATAGAGCCTATAATAAATATAGACTTTAATATTTAGAAAGCCTAATTCTTCTCTAGTCTCTACTTAAACTAGGTAGCCTTTTCTATAAGTTAGTAGAGGGGAGTAGCTATCTTAGAGAAGTTAAAGATAAAGTTATAATAAAAGTTTATAAACTTAAGAAAACTACGTATACCTATTACTATTATAGGCACTCGCTAGTTCTAGACTACCTAGAGCTTATCTAAGTCTAGACGTATAGCGCGCTCTACCTTAATAATATAACTAAGGTAGTAGATTTTCTTTACTATAAATACGCTTTTCTTAAGGTTTAAGTTAAGTTAGGTATTACGTAGTAGAGTTAGAACCTATTTTACTTTAGTAAAGTAGTTAGCTTTACTTTCTCTAAAGTAGATTAGAACGTTGTTAAGATACGCTATTGCAAAATTATCTAGTACTTTCTTTAGCGCACTATTAATATACCGCTAGAAGAATATAGGTACACTAGTTAGGCTAAAAGAGTAGATAAGCTACTTAAATAACCTAAATTAGGTATAGAACGCTATCTTTACCTTATTACTATTAGCTATACGCAGCTTATAGAATATAGTATAAATATTAATCTTAGTAAACTAATAAGCCTCTAAAAGTATGCGCAGCGTCTTCTTAATTAAAGGTAGTAGATAGTAATCTATAACTATAATTTTGTTAAGGCTATAGTAGTTAACGTAGAGGCACTAACCTTTAGAGGCCTTCTTTACTAAGAGAACTAGCAACCTAGTAGAGAAGAAGCTAGCCTAGATCTACCTCTTATTAAGTAGGTCTATAAGCTATACGCGTAGCTCTAGTAGCTAATTATGTAATATTAAATATAAGAGGCTCTATAGCGTATTCTACTTGTAGCTACACGCGTCTATAGATAAGTTAATATAATAATTAAAGTAGCTCTAGTAAGAGAGTAGTCTACTAGCCTTATTCTTATTAAAGAAGTTACAAAACGTAGCTAACTTAAGTAGTAATTTACTTAGCTTAGGCTTTATAAAGAGTTAAATACCTTCTAATAAGAAGTAGAACTAACGTAAAGTATAGATAAGAGTATAAATACTTATAATAAGAACTGCGCCTCTATACCTAGAAATGCGCGCTCTATAACCTACTATCTTAGCTACTTTCTCTACACTAATTATTATAATCTTTAGCTACTCTAGAGCCTAATTATACTTATACACTACTATCTCTCTAGCGCAACTTATAGTAAGAAGGCCTTATAGAACGTTAAGAACAACGCTCTTCTAGCGCATCTATAGCTTACCTAGAATAATATTATAATATAAGTTTAGAACTATATAGGTAATAAGGTAAGTTAGCTAACTATTAATATTACACTTTACTATAGCTAACTATAAGATAATAGAGTTCTATAAGAGATCTACTACTTAGCGCAGTAACTATAAAGTTAATTTAAGAAATTAAGTACTTACTCTTCTAGTAACTACTTTATTAATTACGCAGAAACATTTATACTCTAAGTTAACTAATATCTATACCTACTTAGCGCTCTCTAGAAATAAGAATACTAAAAATAAGCTCTTATCTATAAACTAGCTAATATTAACTAAGTAAGTATTAAGACTACGTGTTAGTAACTTCTCTACTAATATAACTATAGTCTACCTTTAAGCTAGACTCTTTCTAGAGATAGTTAGTTTTCTAAACGTACTTTTTCTTTATCTAAACTAACTAATTATATTATAATAAAGTGTATTATAGCTGCGTTAAGGTATACTCTTATATAGTAGCCTGCGTATCTACACTATATATAGATATCTACTACCTTACGCTTACTAAATATATCTATAGAAATCTAGTTCTTTTAGTTAGAAGCTAGACTTTTATAAGAGCCTCTAGACGTAGTATCTACTATCTCTATATTTACTATATAAACGTTACTATTATAGTTCTACTTCTAAGGCGCTATAGGTATAAAGTAATAGAGCTAAGATCTCTAAGTAGACTCTATTTCTACTATCTTAAGGTTAACTATAATAGCCTTATACGTAAGAACTATAGCGTTATAGTTAGTGCGTAATATACTCTAGTTTATAGAGACCTTTTTTATATAATTATTTAAGGCGTTACAAAGCTAGTCTAGCTTATACTTATTAGCCTAGTAGAGCCTACTTACCTACGCTAGAGTCTAGCTAAAAGTAATAAAGAATTCTATAAAAGACTAACGCTTTCTTTAGTATAGGTAGTCTAGACGCACTAGAGCCTACTTCTTACTATAGACGTTACTATAGTAGAATAATAAGTAGTTAAAGAACTCTAGTAGATTCTAAGTACTATACTTATTTATCTTAAAGTATAGAGTAACCTACTACTAGACTATAGGTAATAGTTTAGCGTTAATAAATATAAACTATAACTTTCTATTTTCTAGAAACTCTTAGTCTATTACTAGCTTATACTTAATTATTATCTTCTAGGCTTAAAAGTACGCCTTATTACCTCTAAAGCGCTCCTCTATCTAAAGAGGCCTACGCTTATCTACGTATATAGGTAGAGAAAAAGAAGAAAATAAAGAGTCTGCACTAGCGCTAAAACTACTAATAGGCACCTCTATAGTAGAAGTAGCGTTTCTCTTTTATAGAGTATTGCTAAGAAAGAGTATAGCATTAAACTACGTACTTAAGACCTTAAGGCGTTAGGTAAGGTATTTATTCTAGATCTAAAGCGTCTAGAATAAGGCGTAGTCTTCTACGTAGTCTTAGGTTAGTTATTATAGTTAGTTTAGAATTACTTATAGAGTTACGTCTTTAGCTATTTTTATTTCTTAAGCCTAGCTAGTCTATTTCTAAACTTATGTATAGTATATAAGAAAGAAGCCTTATAAATATTATAGACTAGCCTTAGAGTTAGAATATACTAAGTATTAATAGAATATTATAAGGCTTAGAACTTAAGAGGCTACGTATAGAATCTAGAGGTTTATGTAGCAAGTCTAGACCTTACCTATACCTTTTCTATTCTAGCTTAGGCTTAGGCAAAGTCTAAGACTATTATAATAGAGTACTCTTATACTATATTCTAAAAGAGATACTAGACTACCTTATAGATAAGAATATTAGATTATTACTATCTATATAGTGTAATTATAATACTATACGTATTAGTATTAACTTAGTCTACTCTTAGCTTATAATATATAGACCTAGTTTATTATACTATTAAGCGTTATCTACTATATTATAAAAGTGCACTATTAGGCTGTATATTAGTTCTAACTTAGTATAGTCTTATCTACTAATTATATAGTATCTTAATATAGAATTTATTCTTATAAGCTAACCTAGTAGTAAAATAAAAAGTCTATTTATAATAGAATTAATTAGTAAGGTTAGACTATACTAAGAGTAATTCTAGCTAATATATTCTAGATTAGTATAGAGCCTTAGTTAACGTGTCTTTAGATAAGGCAGAGATAAATAGTAATATAATATACTACCTAGCTAATATTCTATTCTACTTAAAGTTAACGCTAACGCTAGTAAGAGGTAGCTAAGTTCTATCTTAGGCCTAAGCTCTTTCTAATACGCTAGCAGTAAACTTAAACTTAAGTGCATCTTATTAGCTAATACTAGTAGAACTAAGTTTAAATCTAGTTCTATTCTAGTAGCTAATATACGTTAGCAGCGTAACTACCTTTATATAGTTATTTCTAGCTCTTATATAGTAAGTTCTAGTTAGTAGTTAGGCCTATATTAAGTGTAACACTAATATAGTAAGTTATTAGATTTACCTTAGTTTAATCTAGCTAATGTGCTATTAGACTATATAAACTAAGAAGACTAGAGACGCTGCTAGTTTTAAAAATATTACTTAATATAATAAGTGTAAAACTATAGAGAAGCGTAGTAAGTGTTAGATATAACTTAGTCTAATCTTAGCTAATACTATATAGCCTACCTATATATTATAGTAGATAACTCTAACTACAATGTCTTCTAGGTACTAGATCTAGCTAATGTACTATTATGCTAGAATGTCTAGTTAGCTATAGCTATAAAGTAAGTTTAGTCTTAGTAATATTCTAGAATATAGCTAATAACAAATAGAAGAAAATAGAGATATACGTTAGTACTATAATATAAAAAGCGTTAGTTTTAACTTAGCCTAGTCTGTAGTAGAGTATATTACCTAGTAATATAATAGACTAATATTAGTGCCTATAATAGATAATCTAGAAAAGAATAAGTATTAAGTAATATCTAAGCTAAGAGAGTAGAGTGTATACTAAGTTTTCTCTTATAGTAAGCCTAGTATAAGGCCTTAATTTAAAGCCTTCTCTTTACAAAACTTATATTAGGTTTCTACCTAGTTAGATTCTACTATAATATAGAATATATATATACTTACTTTATTCTTATCTACTAGATATTATTTACGCTAGTTAACTGCATTCTTGTTGCTAGAGTAGAGACTTAGTGTAGTTATAGTGCCTATAGTTGCTATATTATCTATACTAATATTACCTAGAATAGTGTTAGCTATATATATACCTATAGTATTACTATCTAAGACGCTAATTAATCTTAGTGCTAACTTGTTACATTACTATTCTATAGATATGTTATCTATTAGCTAGTTAGCTAAGTTAGTTATAGATATTAGTAAGATTCTACTTAGTATAGTTTTAGCGCCTATAGATAGTAATTAGTTTGTGTTACTAATAGAGGTTAGAAAAGGTAGAGTATTAAGACTATTATTATTCTGTACATATATAGGTTAATAGAGATTAGACTAGAATAGCACTAAGTAGACTAGTTAATATAATATATACTATCTATATTATTATATAAACTAGGTAGCGTAAATTTATTTTTAAACTTAATCTAGTCTTATCTAAGTTATACTCTACTCTTACAGAGAAAGATAACTAGTAGAAGTAAAATAATAGGCTCTTTTTTATAAGTATCTTAGAAGTAATTAAGAAGAGTCTTCTAATATACTAGTTAGATTAGACTCTAATAGATCTAAGCGCGTAGTAGATATACGCTTTACCTTCTTAGCTTATTAAGCTAGTATTCTCTAAGTCTATCTACTAACTATAATACTCTACTAGCGTAAGACTAGTCTTAGTATATTCTAGGTTATATTGTATATACGCCCTCTTTATATACTATATATAAGATAACTTACTTACAAAAGAGTTCTATAATATATTAGTAAACTATATAATACGTAAATAAACTAAGTTAACTTATATTAACTAGGCATATCTTTAGAACAGCTCTACTACAGCTAACGTTAATATTATAATATACTTAACTCTTTATATACTAATAAAGATTAGATAAATAGTTCTACTATAGATTAGACCTAGTATAGTCTTTCTACTAGCTATACGTATATAATATAAGTAAGAGAAGAACTCTAAATAAAGAGACTTTGCTAGCTTAGTATAGAAATACTAAGAGAGTTAGTATATATAGAGTAGGCTAAGTATAATTACTATATAGATTTCTACAGCGACTATGCTATAATACCTATAGTAGTAACATAGGCGTAGAGAGTTAGATAGAACTAAGATAGATCTTGTAGTTAGAGGTGCTAGATAAAGTAGAAGAAAGTATATTAGTAGCTAGAGAAATAGCTATGCTATTTTATTATTTCTAAAGCTAAGATACTATAATAAAGTAGGTTAGAACTAGGTTAGAACTAAGTTAGAACTAAGTTAGAACCTAGTTAGCGTATTAGCACTATATACTAAGGCTAGGTAATTATCTAGGTAATTACTAAAGGTTCTAACCTAGTTCTAACCTAGTTCTAACCTAGTTCTAACCTAGTTCTAACTTAGTTCTAACCTAGTTAGAACCTTACTATACTACTATTATAGTATTTATAATATAGTGTAATAGTAAGACTATCTACAAATACTATAACTCTAGAAAGTTATCTAGATTTAAACTACGCTAATAAACCTCTACTAACTACTCTAGTAACCTCTAAGTATTAACTAGCTTTTATTATTATAGTACTACGCGCTGCTTCTCTAATACTACGCGCTACTTCTCTAGCGCTATCTTACACTTATAGAGCTCTAACGTAGTAATTATAGTAGTATTAGCTTCTACTTAGTTTTAACTAAGAACGTTCTAGAATAGCTAGCGTTATAGAGGCAGAATAGAGTTCTATTATAATAGCGTACTAGAGAAACTCTATATAGATAGCGTTATAGATAGTACTATAAATAGACTATATCTAATTAGTAAAAGTTAACTAAGTTAAAAGTAGTATTTACTTATCTTGTAGTTCTGCTATATATTCTTTAGTTACTTCTAAGTTAAAATCTAGCTATAAGCTAGAGCTACTACGCTAGCTAGACCTAGCACTATATCTATAGCTACAACTACAGCTACGCAAAACGCTCTAGAATCTAAATCTAAACTAAGATAAATCTGCGCTAGCGCTAGAGGTTAGTGTTTAGATTACTCTAGTAGACGTAGTGTAGAATCTATTACTTTAACTATAGAATCTAGACTAAAACAAATCTACGCTAGCGCTAGAGGTTAGTATTTAGATTACTCTAGTAGACGTTATATAGAACCTCTTACTCTAACTACAAAATAGAGAAGATATAGTCTTATTATTAGTTTTATTATTACTTAGTTCTATCTCTTTATAGCGTTATCTATTCTTATACTTATTCTTCTTAATACGCTCTATAATAATTAGCAACTAGGTATAGTCTAAGTTAGATTAGAGATAGTACCTTAATTAGTAATATTTATAGCTATATAATTACTAATACTAGTCTTAGACTATATAGAAGTAACGCTCTATTTATTGTACGTATTAAACTAATAGGCATTATTAAGATCTACCTTCTTACTACTAGAACTAATTAGTAGAGTATAGTCTTAGTCTAGTCTAGTATAATCTACTCTAAAACTACCTTTAATAGCGTTACTACTCTACTCTATAAGTTTATTCTAAAATTATTCTACTTACTATAGTTACTAGTGTAGATCTAGCACTAGTTCTATATATAGTCTAGTATTCTTAAATAGATAAGGTATATACTAGTAGTATACACTAAATGCTTATTATTAAACTAGTTTATAAGTAGAGTATTAGAGTACTAGTCTATAATAGTTAGATTAAGAAGTAACTAAGATATATTTTAATATACCTTTTACTACGCAAATAAACTCTCTATATTTATTCTTAGTTTTATATTTAGTAAGATTAAGCGCAAATTTATTTAGACTTAACTAAGTCTAATTCTCTAATCTAGTTATCTCTTATATCTCTCTCTTTAGATAAACGTAACAAAATATAACTACGTAGAAAATATAGTATCTCTATATTTAGCTATTATTATACTTACTAGTAAGGTAGTTTCTAAAGCCTATATATATAAGTACACTAAGAATAATCTAGCACTAGAGATATAAACCTAGCAGCTGTTTAGTGTATATATCTATATATACTAGTTTAAACCTAGTTCTATCTTTATAGTGCTAATATATAATAAAGTTTACACTTTCTATCTTAGTAAATACCTACTTAAATATCTTCTTATAAGACTTAGTAGTCTTATTATTTATAAAGGCGTAATATAGCGTATAGACTAGTGTATATTATTAGTATATACTTAGTTATATTATAGAGAAACTAACGCTTATTAGCACTATATATATAGATAGTAAATATAACCTCTTATATAGAAGCTTAATATACTTACTTAAAGCTTATATTAATAAATAATTAGTAGTGCGTGCTATTCTTAATAGAAGTAAGTTAAGACTAGAAAAAGTAGACTATAAGAAGATTATTACTATTCTAATAGAAATATTTAATATACTACGTTATATTAGCTAGAATTAGACTAAGACCTATCTTATACCTATAGAATTATATTTACAAAGATTAGTTATATACTTTAGCTACACGCTGTCTATATACTTACTAGCCTAGATTATAGTTAGTCTCTTCTTACGTATAATAGCCTATATTTAATTATAGTTTGCTAGTAATATATATACGTTAATAATAGACTTTTTACTATTCTTTATAAGCTAGTTAATAAGGTAAGAATTCTGTAGAAAGGTTACTTTATAGAATTAGTCTTAGTATATTTCTAATATAGTACACGCGTATATACTTATACTTAATTTTAGATTATAAATTTACTATATAATCTTAGATAATTTAAAAGCTATTATCTAGAGAAGCTTAGATAGAGAAGGTAGTAGGTAATTATAGATATTATAGAATACAAGCGCTATATATAGATATCTTTTAGTTTCTACTAGAATAAATATATAGAAATAGTATATATAGAGTCTATATAATAGGTACCTCTTAGAGAATAGATAGAGTTTCTAGGCTCCTTAAAGGTAGTTAACTACTAGACATAGTTAGATTTATCTTAGTATAGTCTATAATATATATATAGTATTACTTTTTATTACTACTATTTTGCTAAACTATTATATACTTCGCTAGAAGTGTAGCCTACTAATTCTTACTAAACTAATTACATAGAAACGCAATTTCTAGGTAGTAATATAGATTAATCTTACTAATTTAGTGCTCTCTACAGCGTACACTAGGTATACGCTAGTTAATATAGACTATATACTAGGCTAGATTAGAATTTAGTATCTATAGTTATTAGTATAGACTTAGTAAGATCTATTAGGTATAGAGGTAAGAGATATAATAAGTAGTAACTAAGACTTATTATACGTATATGCAAATTATTCTCTTATAGTATTATAAAATAGTAGATAGCAGCGTTATAGTTATAACTATAAACTTTACCTCTTTAGTAGGCCTTAATATAACCTAGATAATACCTAACACTATTAGACAACACTAAGATAGATTCTAAGACTATTTACTTACCTATATACTATATCTTAAAGTATAAAGATATTGTTTTTAAGTCTAATCTAGTGTAAGATATTTCTAATATTATAATTATAATAAGAGTAAAATAGATCTTATACTACTAGGCTTAACGCTACGTATACTTTAACACTAGTGTAGTTATAGACGTAGTAATAGCACTCTACATTATAGAGTAATATATATTAGGTAAGATTCTTTTAAGTATTCTTATAGGTAGTATAATTAGTTTTCTATTATAAGAAAGTATAATACTATATATTCTACGTTATAGTTAGCGTATACAGAAGAAACTAAGATAGTATCTATACTTTAGTAAGTATAAGCGCGTCTTAGTAAGTTTTAATACCTAGAATATTAATAATATACGCTGTTCTATTCTTAGATATTCTAGAAAATATTAGCACTACTGCTGTTCTAAATACATAAGTTATAGTAATAGGTTTTATCTAAGAATTAGGTTATTTTTGTCTAGACATCTATATAATAGTTTTAGAACTAGACGTATACTACTAATATATAAGACCTAGCTAAGTTATATCTAGAGTTAATATACTATAGCGTTTTTAGAATTATTGCTATTAAAAGAAGTATTAGACTTGTCTAATAAGAGTAAAGAATCTAGTTCTAGCACCTAGTCTTATTAGACTAAACTTAGAAGTATCTACCTTATTAGCTACTTACTAGCTCTTTTTCTTTAGAATAATTAATTGCGTTCTATATAAGTATTAGTAGCTCTAGTATTAATACGCTGTTAGATACTTACTTAAAGTTAGAGTCTGTCTTATTTTTAAGAATAAGTTTCTCTAGATAGGTTTAAATTAAGTTAAATTCTAATATAGCTTAACTTAATAACTCTATACCTAAATAAGATAGTGTACTATTTATATAAATATACTTATTTAATATAGATATAACTAAAGTAGATTACTTAGTTAAGGCTAGTATTATTATAAATAGACTATAGAACGTAATATCTAATCTATAGTTACGCAGTATAGACTAGCTCTAGCTTAACTAGAATAAGTCTTACTACTATAGTAATAAGAATACATAGAGTTTAGATAACTAAGTAAAAGAGCTAAATTATAACTAAGATAAATTAAACGCTAATAAGAGTAGTAGAGGCAAAGATATAAGATAGTAGGCTACTAGATATAGAGGTACTACTTCTTAAAACATAGATAGAGCTAGATATAATTACGCTAGGTATAGACCTAGTATATACTCTAATGTAGAAGTGTTAACACTATATATATATATATACTAAGTATAGATAGAGAGTAGTAGTTATAGTAGATTAGAACTAAGTTAGAACTAGGTTAGAACTAAGTTAGAACTAAGTTAGAACTAAGTTAAAACCTAGTTAAAACCTAGTTAGAACTAATAGCTAGTTAGTCTACTAAGTAGTAACTTAGTTCTATCTAACTCTATAAATAGAGGCTGCGTAGCTACTATAAGTAGTCTAAGTATAATTAAAACTATAGCTTTGCCTTCTAGACGCTGTTACAACGTTAAGTTATAACTAGGTTAACTTCTAGTTGTAGTAATAGGCTAGACTAATAGTAGTAGGCTATTATCTTATATAATATTAGCTTAATAATAAGAATAGCTATATAAGTATACTTATTATAATGTAATATAGAGCTACGTAGTAAAGCTAGGTATACTAAGATATAACTAAGTTAAATATAGTGTATAGAGTATTAGTAAGGTAATAAAAGTGCAAAACTAAAAAGCTAGCTAACTTTAGAATTTCTAAGGTTAGCTTACTAGTGTCTAATTCTATCTAATTAAAGGTTAGCTAACTAAAGTCTAGAGGTTAGCTGAACTACACTGTCTTGTATATTGAGATACCGGTTCAATGGGCGATGATCTATGTCATACTTGCCAACCGAAATGATGCCGCAGCTTGTTGGGCTGCATGTGACGCGTGCTAACTCCTCGAGCGCACATTCGGTGCAGATCGGAAGGCTTGCTCTGATCGCATTTTCGTTATAGACGCGTGCATCTTCGACTTTACGCGTGGAAACGAAGCGAAGAAAGCGATGTCGAGTGTGTGGAACATGAGGTTTGATTGACGGAAGAAATGGTGGCTTGCGCTAGCCAAGGCGCTTCTCCCCCGCTCTGATCTCCAACGAACAACGCTCTCCGCACTTCGACCCCGGATCATCTCAGTCGTTGAACTTTTTGGACATAGTTTGATGTACTGATCTTGTTCTTTCGGAAACTAGGGACTACATCCGTAGGCTTTGCAGCGCTGTTGCAGCCAATTGCAAACTCGATGACGTCGCCGGTCTTGAACGCATTGCATGACAAGTTTGCTTGGATGAAATCTTCATTTGACATTATATAATACTCTTTCAACATCTAAAGCCCATCAGAACTCATTGTAGCATACCCCGTAGACAATTGCCCATCTAACATCAAATCCAAGGCCCCGAATCTAGTATAAACGCCATACATGCGCCGTAAAACCTGGTATATCCTCCTCTTTCCCCAATCCCGTCCCATTTCATCCCATTTCAAATCTCCCTTAATAACTCAGACAAACATTAAATAATATCATCATAATAAACACATAAGAATCGTAATCGTCGGCTCTTCCTGACACTTCTCTCACATTCATCACACTTTACGCCAGAAGCAACAAAGGAACGAAAAACGCAACCCACCAAACCCTCTCCTTACTCCTGTCACTCAGCATACCACTCGCACCTCCGGTGGCAGCCGGGGGTGCAGGTGGTTCACCAGTGTATTGCGAGATGCGTGTTGAGGTTGAGCTAGGTGTGGTGGCGGTGCTGAGCGTCGAGCCGGCGACGAGGGCGCTGGAGGGTTCGGGGGTGGGCCGCGAGATGGGGGAGGCGGAGCCACGGGAAGCGGAGGGGTTGTAGGAGAAGGGTGGGGCGGTGGGGAAGGCGGTGTCCGTGTTGGAGGGTGGTGATGGTGTTGAGGATGTGACGGTGACGGTGGAGAGGATGGTCGATGCTGAGTCAGTTGCTGATGATGACGGTTCATCTGAATCGCTTGTTGATGTCGAGATTGGCTGGTCTGCTGATGTCGATGCCGACGCAGACGTGAGTGTGACCACAGTCGTTGTCGTCGTCGCCGATGCAGTAGATTCGACGTCTGAAGTGGTCGGAACTAGCGGAGTGGGTAGGGTCAAAACTACGGTAGTCGTCGTCGTGGTAGTCGTAGTGAAGATGGTTTGGTGGTTGACATCGGGTATTAAGATGGACGACAAGAGCGGGAGGTTGATGGAAGCAGAAGCAGCCGGCTCATCAGCTTGACCAACTGCAGCTATTGCCAGACCAGGATGAATACTGGCGAAAACTGACGAGGGAGTAGCGCTGGAGATTACCACAGTCGAAGCAACTGAAGTGCTTGGCGATGCTGAGTAGTATACTGTCTCACAGACAACTTCGACTACGATAGGCACATAGCCTGGAGTGGGAACCGAAGCCGGCGAAACGACGGCTGCTGAGCCCGATAGCGATGGGTTTATGTATGTCGAGTTCTGAGTAGTGGCATTGAACGAACTTGATATTGGCAGTGCCACTCGTGTTGCTTCCGGTGAGGGACTAGATACCGCGTACGTAGTTGATAACGAGGGTGGAGCGGCGGCAAGTGTTGTATTTGATGGTGATGGAATCGGATATGGGACGACGACGACTGAGCTGGGCTCTGGTATTAATGTTGATAAACTGTATGGCGGCACTGGTAGTCCAGTAGCATGTACGTGCGGTCGTAGCGCTCCAACGGTGGTAGCTATCAAGGTTAGTAAATCGCAAACACCCAAACAACCACTCCATGTACTTACTACTATTCATCTCATAAGGCTTTGATACTTCACCACCAATTACACCCACCGACAGCGCACTCAGCACCATTATTGACGAACTTCCCCTCATGATGAACGAATGTGGGACTGTGATTGCGCAAGGAACGACGTGCTGCTATTGGCCAGACACAGATCTCAAGAAGATCCGACGAAAGGGACAAAAAGAGTGCGGATTGACAGAGACACAGAGCGTTGAAAGAACTACTCCGAGGAACCAGCCCTCTGATCATATGTATTAATATTGGGGGGCTGATATTGACCGTTGCCAAAAACCAGGGTGGCCGGTCATGCCAGCCACCGGGCGATCCTACGAAGAAGCATGTTTGTCGCACACCAACGTTCGGTGTAGCGCAGCGCATGCACAACCTATGCACCGTGCCAGCGGCAGCTATCTGAAACTTTCCGGCTTGTCAATTTAGATGCATGCCATGGCAGTCGAGATGATGCGATGTTGCGGTGAATGAGGCGACAATGAGAGTTGGCAAGGAAGGCGCGTCACGCACGGACCTTCACCACGTCAAAAACTTGGTACGACGCGCTACTTTGGTGTCACGATGGCTTGTCGCGCTGGCTACTGACAGCAGAAGCTGCAAATCGCCGTGGCACTGACCACTACGCGACAACACAAGTTATCGCAATCTCACCGCCAGCGCAAAGGGCGGAAAGCGACAAATCGTTGACAGCCCTGCCTAAACTTCGAGTTCAGCGAGACCTTGGACGTGAAATGAAGTGTGACGTCGACGATGCTGCGGAATAGAGTCACAAACGAAGGAACATGTGCAGTGAAATGATGTTTATTGATTAAAGTCTAGTATGCAGCGCGCAAATGCTGGGATGCACACCACGTAAGATCTGTAGCCTCTCTCGTTAGCGTAGCTCTCAAGAAGAGGTGGTTCAAGAATGGGAATGTTGGATGCAAATCAGACAGCAGTTGGTACAATTTTTGGTCGACAGTAAATTCCGATCAGGTCTGTGATTAAAAGGTTTTTTCATCATTGCATAAGAGCGAAGAAAAGGTGCGGACTTACCATTAACCACATCATTCAACCTTTCGACGCTTGAAGAAAGTCTCGATGCTTTTCTGTGATGCATCATGTCGAGAGCTTCCGACACCACCACCAGTGCGTTTGAGGCTGCGGAGATGGTCCTTACCGTTAATCGCAAGGATGGTTGCGCACCACCCTTCGGCGAGTCGCGGTGCGATAGCCGGTGAGGAGTGACCAGGTAGCCGGGTGAGTGCTTCTGACTCCTGTTGGCATGCGGGGCCATGTTCAATTGCCGCTTGCGGTACTTTGACCTCGCCCAGACCTTGATCCGTGGCCGGCATCTTAACTGGCGACGAAGAAGGTTCTGGGCTAGGCACCACGTACACATCTCCAGAGGCGCTGTGGTCATCAGGCTCTGCCTTCGTCATGTACAGCTCTAGGTAGCCGGTGTTAGACCAGCCGCCAAGATGCTCGAGCGAAGGTCGCGCCGTCGCTTGAAGCTCTGGAGAGAACGCAACACTCTTGTGCGGAAGGCGCAAAAGCAGTCGCTTCCAAAGAGTGGAGAGGAAAATGCCATGCGAGACTATCGCAACCACGGTGTCAGCGTCGTTCGACGCTTCGCCGAGGAGCGGCAAGAGATGCTCATCGAGGAATGAGTCGGCTCTGTGCGCCATGATCTCTTTCGACTCCACTTCCACAAAGCCTGGTGTATCCTTGTTGTCCAGTCGATCGTGGAACTTTTTGCCTTCCTTCGATCCAAAGTCCTGCTCCATCAACGCCCGTAGCTGCACGACATCCGGAACCGCTTTCGCAGTGTTATCGTCGCTTGCGGGCGTCAACTGAGCCTCTCGGATCTTGCCAGCTGTTTTCACAGCCCGCTGGAGGTGCGATGAGAAGAGGTGGGTGAACGTCAACCCAACGGCCTTGAAATGCTGACCAAGGCGGGTAGCCTGTTGGTAGCCGTGGTTGGTGAGCGCTGAATCTCTGCTACCGGCACTGTCATAATTAGCAACGAACGCCGATGACGGCATACGGAAAGCTTACTAGAGTTGGGCGACATTGTCAACTGTCTCCCCATGCCGGATCAGAAACAGCCTCATCGATCGCGCCATGGTGCCCACATAGGGCGGTATGAAGCGCCGTCGAGCTTCATGGATGGGTGAGGCGGGTAGGGAAAGACAGAGCTCTAAGAAATTGCGCGCGTCATTTTGGATGACTTGGTCCGTGTTAGCGTCGTGATGACTAACGTTACCTACCGAATGCGCTGCCAACCGAAAATGTGAGCTTTCAACTCCGATTACAGCATACGACCAGCTAAGAAGATACCAACAGCCCTACGAAGGCGCAGCTCGAAGACTACTATATTGCACTACATGTAACGAGACATTTCTTGATACCACGAGCGAAGCCGAAATTGAACCCGCACTTCACCGCTAAGAATGCGCCAGAAGCCAAACTCTTCGGAATTAGCACCAGAGCGTAATTGTTGTGATCGAAAACACGAGCAAACAAACATCCGACTCGATCCAAATAGAAAATGGTGCCGCTATCCAGAAATTGACGTTGCTCGACGATTGTGCAAACGATGTGCTCTCGTCATGTTCAAATTGCAACGTCTCGTACGTCGCTACAGCGACCCATAGCTCATGTCTATGAATGGCGAGGTATCAGTTTCACGCAAACTTCTCTGGAGCTCAAATCTCACAGGCTTTACAACGCGACTTATTTCCGCAAGCTATCCCTGAGCACGTCATGAAGTTTTTTAATGGCGCCAGAAATGGAATTTCATCTTTGGCCCCTTTGTCAAACAATCCATGTGGTTTGGCATATCCTCAATTCACAGCCAATGCCTCACCACTGGGCAGTATTTTCCCCGTCGACTTCCTTCGTTCTAGTCCCCGATACATCTCCGCTCTTGTTCCCAAATACCCCGCTCAGCTCTGACCTGGCAAGTGTTTGCTCGATTTCACCTCTCCTAGATCACATTTGGCGTATCAATTTTCCCATCTCAAGCATGCCTTTTGCATTCCGGCTGCCAACGTCCTCTCACCTTTCGCGGAGTCTACTGGTAAGCTTGCCACTATCTCTCTCACCTACTAGCCTCGCCACGTCGCATCACAAGCTAACATGACCATCGCGTATAGATCTCCGCAGTAGTTTCTATCACTACATCTTAGAAAATCAATATCATGCTTGTAAAGACCAGCACTTCTCTGCCGTCACCAACTTCGCTCTTCATCGACATCACTTCGGCCGCTCAACCATCGGCACAACTCTTTGTCAGTCAATAATTGGCATCTTTGGCCGCTTCCAATCTGCTGTAGACGTTCATCATGAGCGCTCTGGGCCATGACGAAATGCCACCCAGGCCTGAAGTCGAGTTCGACTTCAATCTTCCGCACGGCATTGACAACGGAACAGAGACGCCAGCGATTGATGAAGACCCACTCAGCTCGGCAATTCACGACGCTGTCATGCAATATGACCACGACTATCATGACGGACAAGACCATGCTGATGTCTCACACCAAAACACTGAACCACACGATAATCCTAATGCGCATGACGAGAGCTCAGCTCCACATAATATGAACTACAATACCCTCGAGGAAGGGTTTTCCGACGACGAGGATGCTCCTAAAGCATTCGACCGCTCTTGGGTTGCTCATCAGGCTCGGAGGTCTTCACCCAAAAGTAAGAAGTCGCCGAGAACTGAGGATGGCGACGATGAACCCAGTCCTAGGAGCAAGAAACCGCGCCAGTCAATTTTTGGGGGCTTGTCAGAGGAGGTTGAAGAAGACCATTTTGACGATCTTCTCGAAGAACAGCCCGACCATTGCCTCGTAGATGAGGACATAGACTTACCTGAGACGGAGATACCCAGACAAAGCATCGGCAACCGCATGTCTAGTCTCAATCTCGACCAACAAGAGAGAGAAGTCAGTCCGTTCGAGCAACAATTCAACCTTGGCTTTGAGCAACCCGGAGACTCCGACAGAGAAGGCATGTCTTCAAGAGGATCTCCAGCGCCATCTGACGGCGAAATCGTCATTCCCCCAGATACACAGGTGAGACCATTCATTCTATAACCACTGTCACAGTCAAGTACTTACTTTACCAGCCGGCCTATGGATTGCGACAAGGTATCGACCGAAAGAAGACTTACACTTATGTCGATCAAGATGCGTCCGGCACCTTCGATCCTGCGCAAGAGGCTCAGAACAAGGCGCTGAAGTTGAAGCAAGCAAAGGCTGCCAAAGCTGCCAAAGCTGCAAATCGTTTCAAGAAGGGGAAGCAGCGCGCACCTCAAGAGAACATCATGAAGTGCATTGTCAAACTGCCCTTCGAAAGCTTCGGCAATGTGAGGAACGTCACGAACGAGGAGGACAACTGGCCGGCTGATTGGTCGGACATCGATTCCGAAGCTGAGCGCGAACTGCAAGAGTATCGGGATTTCTTCCGTCGCAAGACGCCCGATCGCACCATGCAGCAACCTATCGAAGATCCCCGTTCCGAGGTCGACGATCTGACAGGCCATCCAGCAGCGCGAGGCTGCACATCTTGTCGCAACAACGAAACAGATTGCTCTCTAGTATCAGGTGGTGAATACCCTTGCCAGGAATGCTTAGACATGGCACAGGAATGTGAGCCGATCATATCACCCACCGAGAAAGGCCGTTGCAAGCAATGTGTCGAAGATGGCAACGAGCGCTGTTCTTTCGAAGACGAGCCCCGCCAAGCTATCTGCGACCATTGCGCCGAAAACGAGTACATATGCGAAGCGCTTCCGCCGGTGGGCTACCGCGCTGAACGGATTATCATAGATGAAATCATCTATACCGAGAATCGGCCCCACATACAATGCACGCACTGTCGCCTGGAGAAGAAGCGCTGCAGCCTGAAGAAGAAGACCGATAAGCCCCCGTGTAAGCGATGCAAGAAGAACCACATTGGCTGCACTTTCCAAGACATCCCGAAAGTCGTCAAGGAGAAAAAGAAGAAGGTGTTGGGACCGACTGAGGGAGATGCGCCGGAAGTCGCTGTGCCTGACCACGACTATTTTACGAAAGAAGATTTGGAGGATATGTATGGAGAGGACGTACCGATGTTCTCACGCTCCCCGTCTCCCGAACTTGAGATGGAAGACGAGGCTGGCCACAAGGGTAAGCTGACAAAGATCAAAACCTGCTTCGCGCATCCTATTCAGTTCGGCGGGCAAAAGAACACTAGCGACTGCAACTTTTGCGAAATACCCAACTTTGGGTTCACTGGACTATTCGAGAAGGAAGTCCATGTCATCCAATGGCACAACGGGATGGGATACACTGAAGTCGGCGGTGGACATGCGGAGAATAGCAACGGCGGTACGACTATGTGCCAGGATTGCACGATGGGTAAGCTGCATCTCTGAATCTTTCCATAGAGAATTCCCTCTTCACGATCACATTTACTAACAGCTCCACTAGGCAGAGTGCAAATTGTGGCTTGCCCAGGACACGAAATTCAGCACATCTTTCCCAACGGCATGACCCCAGATTTCGATCAGACAGCCGCCGATCTCCTAGACTCTGTTGAAACACCAGCAGGCTGTCAGCAACAGCTCCAACGCTGGTGTTCGATGTGCTTCACCCCTGCCACGTTCGTCTGCCGTACGCACCAAGTCTCACTGTTCGACCAAGAGATTGAGGGATGCGGATTGAAACTCTGTATCGGCTGCCAAGTCCGGCTCACACAAAACTTCGACAACGACAGTAGCCTAATGGCTGAGACACTGGATCTTGAGCCGAAGGCCAGCGCAGATGAAGACATGGATCCTGAGAACAGCATGGTGGTCAGGGCAGACGTTGGTTTCCTATGCCAGGAAGGTTTACTCATGAGAAGCCTTGGACATGAAGCGGAAGAGTCAGAGCTCTGAGTCAAGTTACTGGTTTTGGTGTGTGGATATCGGAAAAGGCGTACCGGCGCTATGGGTGCGTAAGAGCTTCGGGTGTGGAGTGAAGCTTCGGCATCATGCGGAGCCAGCATATTTCTCATTTATGGCTTTATTACAGGATCTCATTCTCTATTCCAATATATACCGCTCTGCTCGTTTTGTAGTACTTTTTCTGTTCCGACAACTTGATGATAGTCTCACGCCAACTAAGAAAAAAACCGAACAGGCCTGTAGCCTATATTAACGTAAAAACCTACAAGATAGGTAACCTAGAGTTGATGTAGGCTCTATACCTGTTCAGCTTTTTTTCTTGTTAAAGGTGGTCTGGGCAAGTACGTGTTCGCGGGCTTTCCTCCGTACTAACTATGACGTATGTGATCTGGCGTACCTCCTTTCCTTCCCCAACCTCGCCATTTGTTCAACTTGGACAACGCCACTAGCAATATCGCTCAGCCATTAATGCGATACCGTCTTTTCTGTTCACTCAACACGACCCCAAGGCGACACAAGAAACTTCCGATGGCAGCTCCAAAGAATGACGCGCGTACCTCAAGGGCACAGCATCTGTCGCATGACCTCAGAACTTGTCAAAACTCTCGAGCGCAACAAAAGCTTCATCTATCATCTTAAGCTATTTCAACTAATACTCAAACCCAGCCGCCTTCCTCTCCTCGACATCCGTCTCAAACGGAGCCTCAGCCTGCGGCGTAATCCTCGCCAAATGCCTGCGCGCGCCATCATCCCAATCGAGCAGCGCACTGTGCGCCGTAACGCGATTATCCCAGACCACAACCGTACCCGGCGCCCACTTGACGCGTGCCTGGAAGTCCTGTCCTTTCGCGATATGATCGTACAGGAAGTTGAGCAAGAAATCCGACTCCTCTTTCTTGTAGCCTACGATGCGTCGGCTAAATTGGGGGTTCACGAAGAGCGCTTTCTCGCCTGTTGCGGGATGTGTCCGCACGAGCGGGTGGATTGAGGTTACTGGGTCGCGACGCACGATGCCGCCTCGATTTTTGCTGTTGTCGGCTTGCTCGACGGCTGAGGTGGCGTTAGTATCTTTCGCAGCGCGTTGTTTGGCGTCGAGGCTTACCTGAGTGAACGACTTTCAAGCCGTGCAGTCGCTTCCTGAACTCTGGCGAGAGTCTGTTATACGCTACGGCCTGGTTCGCGAACAAAGTATCACCCCCCGCCGCTGGTCCATCAAGGACATACAAAAAGGTAGTACCAGGTGGCTGCTTTTCATACGTCACATCCGAATGCCAGGTAATCGAGTTCGTCCGCTCTTCAAAGAAGTCTCGCGCCGTGGTGTCGTCGGTACCTCGATGGACGAGATGAACTTCAGGATAGCCCTCAGGAGCACCTGATGTAGGATGGATATGGTGTCGACCGAAGTATCCACCGAAAGCGAGTGCGTCTTTGATTGGGATGTCTGCGAAGTCCTGGTCGCGGAACGCTACGACCTTTTTCTGGGCGACGAACAGTGCGAGTTCATCTTTTCCGGCATCCGTCAGCTTGCTTAGCTGGATACCATGGACTTCAGCGCCGATGTTTGCTGTAATGTCGGCGACAGTCGCGTTCGCCAAGAGGTTAGGGAACGAAGGGTCGGCATCTTTTCCGTGTTCAGTGTGCTCGAATGGCTCCCATGGTGGGTATCTGAGTCGCTGATCAGTCTCCGGCACCATTGACGGTATGGCGATACTCACTTTCTGCCCTTCTCATTGTCCCAAGTCGGGAGGTAGTGCGGATACTTGGCAGGTGCATGCTTATCAGTCCCGCGCAGCTCGAGTTCCTTCTGGAAGACCTTCGGGCCACCAAAGGCAGCTTCTTTGTACTGACCAACTCCAGACTTGTAGCCGACAGTAGTCTGTTCGGTGACCTCTTCGATGAGTGCGGGAGCCATGTTGCTTTCCAACGATATCACTTAGGGTGATGGTGAGGAGCGTCAATTTGGAAGTCTATCACATCACCTATGAAGCGGCCTTATATGTACGAATCGAATCATAATTGCGAGTAGCAATGCTTCATTGCGACTCGACATTGGCTACGCGCAACCCCGCTCTTGCGAACTCAACGCCAAGTTGCCACAATCTTCGGATGTCGCAGTCAAGTAATCTATCTTGGCGATCCAGTGAGGTTGACTGCCGCGATATGCCCCGATCAATCAGCGTGCGATCAGATTGCATCAAGCATGCACTGTATTGCTTCATACTTTCTTCCTACACCAGACTAACCGCGAGCGGCAAAGACCAACGAGTTGTGCAAGGCTTCTTGCAACCGAACCATCCCACGCGATGTCGAATATACCAAGACTCTGGCGTCAGTTTTATCCCCGAACGCACCGTTGCAGTAGTGGCGGATATGGTGTTCCATATCTATGTCGCCAACACCCCAGCCAATCACGCAATCCATCATGGAAAGAAACTACGACGAATCAACTCCAGATATGCTGCACAGAACCGCTCGACCCCGCTGCGAAATAACATCCACTGTTTGCGTGCTCGTTAGAGTTGGCGGCACGATTGCCGCTGTCAGTGCCGCGGCCAGTATCAGAATCCAAGTGTAACCGAGAGGCGCAAAGATGGCGAAGATGCATTGACAGTCGGTGGATACACGGTCATCGTGCGTTGCAACGCTAGCAAAATTGCGAAACTGTTTCTCTGAACGATGCAAGTCCCGAAGCTCTGCGCATGGGATGGTTATCGCGTGGGTCAACGAGCGAGAGAGCGCCCACAGATATAATGAGAGTGCATCCTCGTAGCATTCTCGATATGAGAGTACTTCATTGGCCTTGAAGAGCAACTCAAGTTCAAGATGGTCGCCAATGATACTGCTGACGACTACCCCGTCGATAGCAAAGTGATTCTCGACACTGCGGAAAGCGACAACAACAGCGACACGGCAGCCAACACATCCGGTACCAAAACAAGATATGGCAAGACATTCATCTCGTCAGATATCGGAAAAGACAGAAACAGGCCCGTCGATTCCTACGAAGGCATCCATCGATACGATCCGGACTTCGTCTGGGACAAGCCAGAAGAAAAGCGTCTCGTGCGCAAGGTAAACGACATCATTCTTCAAAGACTAACGAATCCCACGCTGACCTACCCCAGATCGACAAGCGCATCTGTACCTGGGCCTGCCTAATGTTCTTCGCCCTCCAACTAGACCGAGGCAACATATCGCAAGCCCTCAGCGACAACATGCTCGACGACCTCGGCATGAACACCAACGACTACAACTACGGGCAGACCATCTTCTACCTCTGCTTCCTATGCGCTGAACTACCCTCGCAACTCATCAGCAAGAAGCTCGGACCCGACAATTGGATTCCTGTTCAGATGGTCAGCTGGAGTCTTGTAGCTAGCTTTCAAGCTTTCCTGAGCGGACGTAGTTCGTTTTTCGCTTGCCGCGCGCTGTTGGGGTTGATTGAGGGTGGGTTTATTCCTGATAATATTCTTTACCTCAGTTACTTCTACACGGGGTGGGAGTTACCTGGGCGGTTGAGTTGGTTTTGGGTGAGCTACCAGTCTACTCAGATTGTCTCTGCCTTCTTCGCCTTTGGCATCTTGCGTCTGCGCGGACACAACGGCATGGAAGGTTGGCGCTGGCTGTTCGCTCTTGAGGGCATGTTGACAGGCTGCATCGGCATCGCATCTTGGTTCTACCTGCCACCCAGTCCGACGCAGACTGCGAGTAAGGCGTGGAATCCGTTTCGTGGAAAAGACGGATGGTTTAATGAGAGAGAAGAGAAGATTATGGTAAATCGCATACTGAGGGATGACCCCAGCAAAGGCGACATGCACAACAGACAAGGTCTGAGTTTCCGCATGCTGTGGGATTGCCTTAGAGACTACCACATGTGGCCAATCTACCTACTAGGCTTATCATGGACAATACCAACAACACCCTCAACAGCGTATCTCACGCTCCAACTCCGCTCCCTCGGCTTCGGCACCTTCGAAACAAATCTCCTCACCGTAAGCACCCCCTTCCCATCTTCCCATCTCCCTTCCCTACTACGACTAACACACCCCAGATCCCCGCATACGTCCTCTTCATCCTGCAACTCCTCTTCTGGACCTACATATCCGAGCGCTTCAACCAACGCTTCCTCGTCGGCTTGATATCGCAAATCTGGGCGTTACCCCTACTCATCGCGCTGGAACTTCTGCCTGCAACCGCGTCGCCCTGGTCCCGCTGGGTCCTCTCAACCCTCCTCGTCGGACACCCGTATATCCACGCTATCCTCGTCGCCATCACATCGCGCAATGCCGGTGCAGTGCGCACGCGCACGGTGGCGAGTGCGCTGTACAATATGTGTGTCCAGGCGAGTAGTATTATCAGCCAGAATATCTACCGCGACGATGATAAGCCGCTTTATCGGAGGGGGAATAAGGTCCTACTTGCGATTTGCGCGTATAATTTTGTGTTGTTTGTTGGGGCGAAGGTGTATTATGTTAAGGTTAATAGGAAGAGGGATAGGATTTGGGAGGGTATGACGAGGGAGGAGAAGGAGGGGTATTTGGAGACTACGGAGGATGAGGGGAATAGGCGGTTGGACTTTCGGTTTGCGCATTGAGTGGTTATTCTTTTGCGTTGTGCTGTTGGGTAGTGAGCAAGATCCTCGCAGCTGGATGCTGGAGTGTAGACTAGCTAGATTCGGTATCGCGCTGCCATAGAGACTACCACGAGCCATTCAATACAGATTCATCGACTTTCCTTGGCCTTGAAAACATCGTGATCTTGCTTGTCACGAATGAAGTACCTAGCACACTCATCTCACGGTCACTGGATACAGGAGTAACGATAAGATCGCTACGTTGTAAGATAGACGTCATCAACGTCATAGGCCCTTTCCTACATGTATAACAACGTCCATCATCTCGACGCAGAAACCTAGATAGCGAACAACATCCGATTTCATTAGATTTCTCAATGCTCCCTAAATTGAGGTTTCACACAGACCAACCCCCAAGCCACCACCACACCCACCATGCCAACCGCCCTAATAACAGGCGCAAACTCCGGCATCGGCCACGCCCTCGCCAGTATCCTCATTGACGAAGTCCGCAAAACCCCCATCCATCTCCATTCCCCTCTCCCTTCAAACAGCCTAACAAGCCCCCATCTAGGGCTACACCGCCCTAGCAACAGACCAAACCCTCGGTCCAACCCTAACCTCGCTTCCCTGCGAAACCCACCAGCTCGACGTTTCCTCCCTTTTATCGATCCAGTCTTTCGCCCAGTGCATCGACGCAGATACGACCATAGACCTCGTCGTCCACGTCGCCGGCGTCATGGAAAGACCTGAGGAGGATGCGCTCCGCACGGTTGATTTGGATGGACTGCAGAGGACGTTTGCGGTAAACACTTTTGGCCCGCTTTTGTTGACGCAAGCGCTCTTGCCCAATATACTCAAATCCTCTTCCCCGAAGATCGCAGTGGTATCGAGTCGTGTGGGTAGTATGGCGGACAATAAGTCGGGAGGCCAGTATGCGTATCGCGCGAGTAAAGCGGGGGTGAATGGTTTGTTTAAGAGTTTGAGTGTGGATTTGAGAGAGGATGGCGTGGTGGTGTTGGTGCTGCATCCGGGGATTGTGAAGACGGGATTGGATCCGCGACATAAGGAGGGAGTGGAGGTAGAAGGGGCGGTGGAACCGGATGAAGCGGCGAGGGGGCTGTGGGATGTGTTGAGGGAGAAGGGGATGGAGAGTACGGGGAAGTTCTTTCATAGGAGTGGGGAGGAGTTGCCTTGGTAGAGAGGGGGTTGGATGGCGTTTTATCATCGCTAGGTCGTTTTCTTTTCGTCCTTCTTTGGATCGCTGTTGTTGAGGCTGGCCAAAGAAGCTACTTTTTCCAGAGGTTACTGCTTTGCTTGTTTGCATATCCATTGGGTTTCGTCGAACAGGTGATGTCGTAGACATCTCGCAATCGTACATTCCGGAAAGAGGAACAACAAGAAAAGGCATAAACGCCACCGTCGGTCTACACACGCAACCCGCAGACGTATCCCCCAAACACAAGAAAAGCCCAAGACACAAAACGTACACATACAACACCACCTATCCAACCATTCCCTCTCCCTATCCTCTCTCCGCCTACGCACCCACACCCGCAACACTCACACCCCCTCCCCCAACATTCCCCATCCCAACACCCATCCCCAACCCCGTCCTCGTCCCCCCCCTCGGCCCCACAAACCCCTGTCTCTGCCTGCCCGTCCTCCCCCTCCCCAACCAATTATACTTCAACTCCTTATTCAGGCGCCCAATTTTCTCCTGCGCATCATCGCTAGACTGTAGAGAGACGAGTACGGACACGCATTGCAGCATGCGGCCGACTGTTTCGGTGACTTTGGTGCTGTCCATGGGGGTTTGGCGGAGGGAGGAGGGGGCGTTGGATGTGAAGTTTGAATGGGATGTTGGGGGTGGGTGGAGGTGCGATATTGTTGGGTGGAGGGCGTGCTGGGCGTTTGAGGAGGAGGTAGGGTGGTGGAGGGATTGGGGGTGGTAGTGGGGAGGCGGGTGGGAGGATGGGTTTGAAGAGAAGGAGCCAGCGGATGTGTTCGATGTTGCGCGCGAGCGGGTGCTGTTTGCGAATGTCGAACTCGTCATACTCGTCGTCGACTCGAGATATCCAGCTGAAGAATTAGACGTCGAGTTCAGACTCCCCATCTCCCCCCCTCCACTCTGTCTCTCCCCCGCGCCCCCAAACCCACTCCCCGCAGTCCCCGGCCTATGATCCGGAATCGGACTCGGACTCTCCAACCCCGCATTAAGATTCTCCAGACTAAGCCGCGAGAAAATCGCCATAAGCGCCTCATACCGCGGTAAAATAACAATATCCCTAAACATAAGCAGCGTAATCCGCCTAACCTCCAGCTCCCCAAGTATAGGTATATTCCTATGTTCCGGACTCTTGGTATTCATCTCGTCAGGCAACATGACGCCCCAGAACTCGCCTGCCTGGGCACTCGTCATGATGCCGCTGCCTCTGAACTCGAGGTCGAGGGGGAGGAAGACGGCTTGCAGGAAGGGGAGGATGGTGGTGAAGACTACGAGCCACATTTCTACTAGGTGTGGGATGAGGCGGTCGTCGGGGACGTGGCGGAGGGTTTGGTCCAGAGAGCCGAAGCCGGTTTGAAGGAGTTCGTTTAGGTCTTCGATGAGGATTATGGGGGACCGTTTGTGGATGCAGCGTTTTATGTGCACGGTTACTAGGGCGTTGAAATCTTCGACGGGGGGTCGCGGGTCTTCTCCTTCGAATATTAAAAGTACTCGTGCTTTGAGCAGGGGCCAGGCGTCGTCGGGCGAGAGGCCGTTGATGCCGAAGGAGCTGCCCAGGTGAAGCATCTCTGTTGTGTGAGAGATAGTTTGGCTGGGCGTGCTCATGTTGGGGGTTGTGGTTATGCTGCTGGCTAGAGACGGCCATTCTGATCGCTCGGTGCTAAACGACTGGTTCCGCTCTCGATATGGGGGTTCGAGTTGCGCGTCTAGGAATGCGGCGGCCTTTTCTTCCTTCTTCGCTCGTCGGAGATGGCGTCCACCGTGTCGGAGATCCAAGCCGGTTACTGAATTTGCAAAACTACTTGAATGCCCTGGCGACGACGGCGCAGCGAAGGAGTACAGCGGCTCTGGTGCGCTAGGGTTTGTAGGCTTGGAATTACTGCTCGCAGACGACAATGGCAGTGCGAAGCCATCCTGGTCTTTCAACTTGTTCTTCTGTCGTGACAAGAAGTGGTGTTTATGCTTCTCCTCTTTCCTCTCGGGTAGAGAATCATTCCGTGGAGGTACTAGCGTGGATGTCGACGCGTTGGCAGAAGAGTACAAGGAAGCATTACTGCTATTCGTCGCCGAATCAACCAAGCTCGTCGTCGACCCCGCCATCATCATGCGATTCAGCGCCTGCGAGCTGTGAATGCCAATGCCAATCTTGCCCGGCGACGGCAAAGCCTGGTGTTTGCCATCCAACCTATTATCCACCTTGATGTTCTTCGGCTTGGACGAGAACAGCTTCCCGCCTATCCTGCTCTTCCCCTCCTTTGGCTTCTGCAGCTGCGGTGGCTCGGGCGTCGACACCAACTTAGGCGACGCGTGTGGTTGTTGTGTCCCTTCAATGCCAGGCGAGTTGAGCGGACTCCGAGGGAAAGCCGCATTCGCAGCGCTCGTCGCGGCCATCCTGCCTCCCCCAACCCCATTCGAATACGTAATGCCATTCGTCCTAAACGTGACCTGCGCCGGCACAGGCGGCGGACTCATGGGCTGGCCCCGTCCTGCAGGCGCAGCTTCGTTCGGAGCGGGTATCGTGGTGGAGCGCTTGCGATTGTGCTGGGGGTTCGAGGCATATGCGGCCTGGGCGGCGATCTGCGAGGCGGTAAGATGGGTCTGCGAGGCCATGGTATTGTCGCGGTCCCGTATAGAGCCCTCCTTCATGGAACTCAGACTGGGCTCGAAGTAGCCCTGGGAGCGCTGGCGGGGGCGGTGTCCTAGATGCGCGCCAATGTGACTCTGGCTCTGTGTTGCATCGCGCACAATGCCGGGACGCGAGTAGTTTTGCGCTGGGGCGCCGCGCGAGTCTGCTGACGTCGGCGACTTTGCGGACGAGGGCGAGAGTATCGAGGTGGGCAGGGGAGAGCGGCGCTGTTGTTGTTGTTGTTGCTGCTGCAGCGTGGCGTGGGAGCCGTCCGAGTCGGAGTCGTCGAGCGAGGGGCGGTGAATCGAGGGCGTGTGGATGGATGGCGTCTGGGGAGGGGGTGAAGAGGGCGCCATCGTGGGCCGTCGCACTGCAGGCCCTCTCGTATTACCGCGTGGGTTGCTTTTGCGACAGTGTGGCTGTTTGCAGGGACAGGGTGTAGAGGCGGTGGCTGTAGGCCTGGCCAAACACACGGGACGGATGGAAAGTGAATGTGGGGAGGAGGGAAGCAGAAACTCGTGTCTAGTCGTATTCCCGCATGGCCTGCATGGAGAGAGTAGCAGATACAGCGTTATCCAAGCGCAGGTGGAGTCGTGGGAGGAGCTGACGTGCATCCTACTGCCACTGTTACATGCACCGTTGATGGATCGACGTCGCGTGGCCGTGCTGTCTCCACCCCGAGCCGCTTGACCCCGCCTATCTTCAATTGACTAACTCCTTCACTCCAACACTCAATACACCAATAACATATCCACCCCTACTCAGAAGATACCACCCGCTGGAACTCACCACCCAACATGCCCTCTCTAACAGCGACCTACACATCCCCGACCTCGGACCCCCAAACCTTCACCTCCGAACTCCCCGCACTCGCCTCACCACCCACAACCACCGATCGCGTCGCCTACCTCGACACCCTCTCCTCGTCCCTAAAAACCCTCCAGGCAGACGTAAACGCCTTCCTAACGCAAAAAATGGCCGACGACAAAGCCGCCGACGACGCAAAAGACGAGGAGACATATGGCGAGGAAGTCGTCGATGAAGACTGAGAGTCTCTTGCATGAAGAAGACGCATTCTTGACGGATATACATTTTAACGACAACCTCTTCTGGGCTATACTATACCACGCGACAAGACCAAACCCTACCGCCACCCCGCACCCCCCGTCCTCCTCCCGTTATTCCCTCCAAACCCACCACCACCACCACCACCAACAACACCCCCCCTCGCACACCCACTATGCACAACCCCATTATCCGGAAACACCCTAATCGCACTCCCCCCAAACCTCTTATGACAAACACTACAATGCCTCTCCTCATCAATCACAACCCTCCTGTTCAACCCGCCCGGCGCCAACCTGCCATACGCATCCCTCTTCTCCTCGCCGCCCAGCAACACCGCCCTCTCCACACCCACCTTCTCCACGCCCCTCAACCTCGCCACGATCCTCTCTTCATTCAACAGCGAATTCGCATTCCGGATTCTCCCGAAGAAATAAGATTCTAGGTCCTTAACGGGGAGAGAAGGGGGGATGAGATCGAGGGTCGTGGCGGCGGGGAGGCGGGCGCCGTGTTTTGAGAGGAGGGAGAGGGCAGGGGGCCAGTTTGGGGGGTGTGGGGGTGGGGGTTGGAGGTAGAGGGAGAGGAGGACGTGGTAGATTGAGAGGTCGGTGTCTTCGATTGTGCCGCGGATTTTTTCCGGGGAGTGGGGGCGCGAGGAAGGGGTTGAGGTGGGGGGTGCGGCGTAGACTTGGTTGCAGTATCTGTGGGGATTGTGTTAGTGAGGTATTGCTGGATAATAGTAGAAGTAGTGGAGTGGGTTGGGAGGAAGGAAGGACGTACTCCTCAGCTTTCTGATAATCCTTCAACTGAAACACATAAATCGCCAATGCCTGCTTGTGACTCCCCATTTTACTCAGCACAATAGCTCTCGCTTCGTAGTAATCCGGATCTGCACTTCTCGTTAGCAAAAACAACTCCATATTTCAACCTCCCTCTCTCTCTCATATCAGCAATCAACATACCATTCGCAGGAAGCTGCTGAAACACCCTATACCGATTATACTGCGCATTCCCCTTTTTCAAAAACACCTCCAACCTCTCCTTCCAATCCCTCTTCTCCTCCTCACTCTCAAATTTGCCCTGCCCCTCCCCTCCTTCCCCCTTATCTCCTTTTTTCAACCTCTCCAACAGCAAATCCACAAGTCTCTGGTGGAAATCCACATTCAGGTCATTCAGCTCCTCGATAATGTGTTCGAGGTACCTCACCGCCAGTTTCAAATCAATGTTTTGCAGAAACTCGAGAACGCGGTCGCGAGGCAGGGTTTCGGCGTTTTCGGTGTCGGCGAGGAAGATTTCCATGCCGAGGTTGGGGTCGGTGCGGAGGGGCCATTCTGCGTATTCGAGGATGAGGTCGATGAGTTCGGGGGGGAGGGCTTGTAGGTATCCAACGGTCCTTTGCGGTCCTTGCAATGCAGGTGAGACTTCTTCGTCGGCTTCGTTCTTGCCGAATTTCTCGAGTAGTTCTAGTGCCTGGCGGTGTAGTTTCTTGCCGTGGAGGAAGTCGATTAGATCGGCGTAGCGACCTGTTTCGTAGAGCTTCTCTTGCACGACGTCTGGTTCGCAGAAGTTGGGGAGCCGGAAGAGGGAGCCGGCTACGCTGGGGTTGGCGATCATGTATGCGCGGAAGAGGGTTGTGTCGACGAGTTGGGCGACTTCGAGCAGTTTTGCTTTCCAATCGACGGGGGATTGGAGTGAGGACTCTTCGATGAAGATGTGGAAGGGTGGCTTTTCGGCTTCGAGTTGGCTGCCGCTGGGTGTGGGGAGAGGTTCTTTGAGGTTACCGTCCGTGTCGATGTAGCGTTTTATCTGGACACGACATTGCGTAAGGAAAGACTGCAGAGCACGAACAGAGTCTTTGAACTCTTTCTCTGCTGCCGCTTTGTCGGGCTGAGAGGGATCGGTTGGCCTCTTCTTTACGCTCGCTGGTTCCATAGTATCGTCTTTGGCCGAGTTGGTGCGAATAGATGCAGCGTCTGAATCAACCTTCTTATGTCCTCCGACTCCAAACCGGCCCATCATCGATCGCCCAATCGTAGCTACAGGAGCGGGTGTGCTTTCCTCTTGTTCTTTCGTTGGTTTCTCTTTCTCTCCATTCGCTTCTTCCTCATCCGCAACGCTCCCATCACCCTTGACACTCTCTTCTGGTGCTAAGTTACCAGCGATAGACCTGGGGTACATCGCGATGACGCGCTCAGGCGGGGCCTTTGCATCGACAAACAGTTCCATCGCCTCACGGTACTTTCTCTGGTCGAACAAGGCCTGCGCCTTCAGTATCTGTATCTCCCGCACCCTCTCCTCCTTGTCAAGAAGCAGAGTATCTTCCAGCATGTTGAGGAGACTGAGCGACTCGTCGTAACGCCCATGAGCGACCAGCTCATCAATCTGTGTCTCGTAGCTCTGTGCTCCCATGCGCCATATCGATCGATCGCTCGCGACGAGGAAACCCTTTCCGGCATGGGCTAAGCTGATGTTCGGCTGCGGCACGTGGAGAAAGCTGACGTTGGGTAGTGCGATTGTCTGTAGCAGGCTCAGGGTATCCGGATTCCTGACTTCCAGACTGCCCTTCGAAGGGGGTAGCAGCGTGAGCATATATGGGTACGAATATGCGATGGTCTCGGGAGCGGAGTGCCAGGGTACTTGTCGCTTCTCGAGGGCATTCCCGTCTGTATCGATGAAAAGGCTGTTGACATCTTTCGCCAACAGCATCTCGCCCTCTCCAAGTCGTGTCGCGAGCGGCTTCGGCACCCAACTACCCATGCCCATGTATCCCATGCCTGACGACGAAACAGCGCCGAAGCGTGCTCCGCCCTGACTCCCGTTCTCGGCCAACGCGCCTGGCTTGATGATATCCTGCACCTCCTGCGTCTCGATATTGACCATCACGAAGCCGGGGTCCATGCCAGCGACTATCTTGGTGCCTGTCGCCCATGTCAGGCTCTTGACGGACGCAATGAGCGAGATCTCCACCGCGTCGCCCGTCAGCTCCATGTCCTGCCATGTCCACAGTATGATCTTCCGCTTCACGGCGACAGCCAGGTGGCTCACGATGGACGGAATGCCAGTCGAGGGGTCCTTGACGATGTTGCTTGCCGCAGCGAAGGTAGTCGCACCCCGTGTCTTCTCAAGCTTCTCCTGCAACTGGTACGTCTGAATGTCGTGGATCGAGACATAGTTGTCAGAAAGCGAGACCAAGATATTCGCTTCCTTGATAATCGCCAGCTGTTGTATCGGTCGTCGCGAGAACTTCTCCTCTTCGCGTAGGAGGTCGGCGGGTCTGGCTTTTGGCGTGGCAGGTGCTTCGCTTTCACCGTTCGAGTCGCCGTTCTGCTTGCGGTCGGGGTCTACATCCTCAATCTGGTCGTTTACGCGGTAGATGCGCAGAGCACCCGTGTTCAAGCCTACGAGCACGCGGTCGCCTGGGTGTGTTAGTAAGCTGGGGAGATGCTGCAGGCGGGCGCTGTACCATATGCGAGGATGGACTCGATCTTCGACTTGTCGCGCTGCTTGAGCTCGACGATGGGTCGAGCGGTGAATGCAGAGAGCATTGTGGCTATTGTATCGACTGCGACTTCATTTGGCCATGTTCATGTCGCTATGCGACGGGTGCTGCAAGCTCCATGGGTGCCTGGGATGCGCCTGGAGCTCGGCGGTCATCGTCATTGCCGCGGAGCTTTGGCCAGGGTCCAGCCAGCCACGTGCAGCCACATCACTCTCGGACAGTTCACTGCTCAACCAACAGATACAAGCAATCACTTTTCGAAGGCCAATGTCGAGATCGGATGCTTTGCATTGATAATCTATCTAATCTACTTAAGATGCTCGCCCGGTTAATAGGCATTTGAGCAAGAAACAGAACGAGAGTGGGTGTTGCTGGTTGAGCGAGTGGGAAAACAACTTCAAACATGACTGTGCAGTAACAGGATAAGGGAGGATATTTGAAATTTCTACCGTTGGCCCGTCATACGGCGGGACCATCTCTCCCTCATTTTTCACACCCACTGCCACACCACTCGAGTGGGGTTCTTTCGGGCTATCCAGCAACCACCACCAACATGCCAGAAAAACGCCTGCAATAACAGGTCCCGGGCGCAAGCGCCTCCAGGATCAACTCAAGCGGCGGTTCTAAAGAAAGAACACAGCAGAAACCAACCCTTCATCCAGAGGGACGAGGATGCTTCCACCCGTACAAACAAACACAAAAATGTCGGCTTTCAACGTCAACATGTATTCCTTATCTCTCCCAACGCGGCCCTCTCAGAAAGCACTGGAAGAAAGGAAAACAGGAGGAAAGCACAACGCTTGTTACCAATCAGCACATCAACCCCTCCTCTTGACCCCCAAACACGCAGCCACAAGCAACGGGTGCAAAGCATACAAAGCCGGAAGTGGGCTGGTGAGCCAAAACAGGAGTCGGAGGGGCGTGGCGAATGAGCGAGTCATATCCGCATATTGCCGGTTCGTGTCCAGCAAACACAGCACTACCCCCGTTGCAGCCTCGAACCACAATCATCATGCACACCAAGAGGTCGCCTGTGCAGCGCGCCAAGCGGGCAAGCCACGGCGAGGCGGGGTGCGGCGGCGATACAGCGTCGAGGTGTGGGAATGAAGGGCAAGGGAAACGGGGATGTAGGAGGGCTGGACAGAGGATCGGGCGTAAGGGACCTCGGGAACAGACATACTCAAGGAGATATACACAAAACCTCATCATTTGATGGAAAGGCATCTGCAGACAAACACGCAAAACATCTCGGGTAGCAAGGAGAGTAATGGAAAGTTACAAAGGTAGTTTGTCTGCAGAGCTTCGCTGTCAAACTTTTGGCGATGAGGGGATATCAATCCAACACGCACTCGCAAGAGAGAGCAGTAACACAAGACAAATAAACACAAAGAAAATTACATCGTGGTTTGGGGTATATTGAGAAAAAGGCCAAAATGTAAGAATCAAAACACCGGCACATGCACAGCGGAGAAGCAAGCTTCATCAACGCGGTGTGCATGTGCCCGAACCCCTTCCCCAGAGAGCGTGTTATCGCATCATCGTGAAAGGAAGGGGAAAAGAAAACTTCAAACGCAAGGTTCGGTCTGAGCAATTACGGCTCATCGCAGGTCGGTCGGGTTCGTAGGATTGTCTAGTAGTAAGACCAGTCGTTGGCCGGTTGACGCAGAAGGCAAGCCGAAAGGTCAGGTGGTTGCCGACTGGCTTACAGATGTTTTCGACAAAATATGGATCTTAGATGAACGGGTTCTGCTGCTGTTTTTCCTGCGGATAGGGCGACTGAGTGTATTGATGGGGGTCGGAGAACGGACCGGAGCGGTCGTCGGCAGGTGAGGGATCAGCGAGCTGGCCATGGCTGCTTGTTCGTAGATGCCCTGGGCGTGCGGAGTCGGTCACCGCGCGTAACCCAACTCGGCCGACCTTCTCTGTTGCTGGCTCGATGTTGTCGCCAGATTCGAATGTAGAAAAAGGTCGGGGTGCAAGCGTGTAAGGCGCTGCTTTATTCACGTTGTAGTCGTTGGGCACGTATTGCGGCGGCGCGGTGGTGGGGTAATCGGCGTTGGGCTTGGGCTCGCGGTCGAAAGCGGGATCGATGACATAGGGATTACGTCCGAGTTCTGGATCGTCACGGCGGAAGAGATGGGTCGAAGCGTAGACAAGGCCGCCAAGGGCAATGAAGAGCCAGATGAGAATCAGGGCGGTGGAGATGAGCGCTTCGGTCTGAATGCCGCTCATCAGCTTGTCAATAACGCGTTCGACGGCTTCGGTGATCTCGTCCTTTGCTTTGCCGTTGGGGTCAGCGAGCAGTTGGTTGGCAGAGTCTGAGTCGCTTTGCTCAGCAAGGGCTCCAATAGATAGCGTGTCATTTGCAACGCCAGGGAAGTTGACGTGGGCGTGCTCTTGGACCCAAGTGAGGCCACTTTGGAAGCTGGCGATCTTCAGGCCGATCAGGCAGTTGAGAACTTCCTTGATCGGGTCATAAAGTACAGTGCCACCGAACGTGTCGTTGAGCGTGGTGCTCATCTGATCCACAAACGAGTTGAGGGTGTCATTGACTGCCGTCGTACTGGTGTTCACCCAGCCGAAGATGTCGTCGTTGATCGTGTTGTCCAAGTCAGCGACGGCGCCGTTAACGCCGTTAGACCATGACATGGACGCGTTGTTCATCGATTCAACGACTTTTCCGGCAAAGTCAGCGACTTGATCCGTGAGCTCTGGGGTCTTGTCTTCGATGGCCTTGAGCAAGAGGTATTGACAGAAGCATGCAAAGAGACCAGCGATCCCCAGAGAAATCAAGAACATCATGGGAATAGAGGTGGCGTAGGCCCAGGCCCAGCGCATGACAGCTTGTCGACGAGCTGAGCCAAAGCGCCTGCCGAACCACAGGCCGATGCCAGAAGATGTGGGCCGGGACGCGAGGTAGACGACGTCCATGGCATCGTGGCCCTCCTTGAAGAGAGCAGCACGTTCTTGCATCTTCCGGTAGCGGCGCATCTCCATCCACGCCATCGGGACGCAAACAAGGATGGCGGCGACGATGAGCACACCGAGCGCGATCTTCCGTGCGTTGTAGGCCAGCTCGATCAGATCATCGAAGAACTCGTTGATCGAGTTGCCGTCGGAGCAGAAAGATAGTGCTTCCTTCTGTGGCACGGGAAGAACTGTGCGGTCGAACTCGAAAGTGTCCATGCCGCGGATCAATTTCTTGACCTCTTCGAAAGGCAGGCGAATGATACCATCCGTAAAGTTTTGCACCTGTTCGAAGTTCGGGATGGAGTTGTTGAGCTTCTGGAGACCCTCTGCCATATCAGGAGGCATCTCCAGTGATTTGAGCTTCTTAATCTGGTCGTCCAGATTGATTTCTGGCTTGTTGAATCCCGGGAGGTTGAAGTTGATCTTGTCCATGATGGAGTTGATGCCGTCGGAAACGGACTTGACGGCGTCGCCCATGTCTTCGGTGACAGACTCGATGGTTTCGTCGAGCTGTTTGTTAATAGCTTCGCCGATTTCCACAGCGGCGTGAAGGCTGCCGCTGACAGCGAGGGTGATAAGGCAGAGGTAGGTACTTGTCATCATGTGAATGACGAAGAGGATGATCTCTTCGACACCAGTGACGCTCATTTCGAGCATTTGCATGAGGCCACTGATTGCCTTCTCAACCCCTGAGGCCGTCATTTCGTTGACGCCCTTGGCCATGTAGTGGGGCATCGAGGCCATGGAGCTGCCGATGTTCTCGACTTGGGTGCAAGCACTGAGGGCTTCCCGACGGGCGGAAACGAGGCTTGCGTCGGTGCTTGCGATGGCGATGAGTAGTCGCACAAGGACTAGGAGCAGTAGGATCGTCCAGCGATTGATCCATATCTGCGAGAGCCTAGCTCGAAGGCCGAGGTATGGTTTGAAGTTTGGTGTCTGGTTTATTGTAGGTCGTGGTGCATCTTGCGATGGGTAGTAGTCTCGCATCTCATGACTATCGCCAGCGGACATAGATGGAGGCACAGGTGGAAAGAGTTGCTGTTGGTTCGCGGAGGAAGCCATGGCGAAGATGTATGGCTGTGAAACGTGGTCTGGCTGGCGTATTAGACTCTGAGGTTCAGGATCGATGATAGTAAACAAGTGCGGTCGTGGGAGTAGGCCAGCTAGGTCATGAATGTCTTCCAGAGACAAGGTAGCGACGTAGGAAAAAGTATTAGGCGAAGTATTGCAATGTGAAGACAATAGACAACAATAGGAAAACCCAACGCTCCGTACAATGCAATAGGAAAAGGTGGTAGTGAAGCAGCCAGGTGAAGGAGCCTGGAGTGGGGAAGACCGCTGTGAATATCTACTTCACAGCGACTAGGGTAAAATGACTGGAATCGACGTACCGCGAGAGAGCGAGGACCAGTAGCAGGCCTCCCCACCAGGTACCAATGATACCTCGAGAAGAGGCCTGCACGACCAGAGAGTTTCAGCAGGGCATACACGATCGTGAGGCTCAAGTTAGAACAGGCAAATCTAGGAAAGGTGGTGGCCCGAATACGCGCCCGCAGAAGTGGAGCAAGCCACTCCCGACCAGTCAGGCCGATATTTTGGAGAGGGCTCAAAACAAGACGCTAGAACAGATCGAACTGCCAGCGTCTGTTATTTTGGGCCGGTTTGTCCTCGAGTGGTTGTCGCAAGTCGAGCCGGGTGTCCTTTGTTCCACGGCTTGCGCTCGTTGGCATGCGATATTCCCGCAGACGGTGGAGGAAGGCAGGTGCACGACCTCGTGACATCTGGGGTCGTCGCAGGATGGGGTTGTCGAGCGCAAGGGAACACGACCTCTGAACGTCGGTCGCTGGCAGAGGAGGTGCTCAAGGCGCGGAGAGATGCGCGACGCCGCCATTATGTAGCAACACGTCGCCGCACGGCTGTCCGAAGGCCTGTGGCGCCGTCATGCCTTGATTTCGCGTTTCTGCAGCTAGCGAAGACGTCATACCCAGTCTGGTCTTCTGCAGCTGTCAAGAGCCAACTTCACACCCGGAAATTCCATCAACAGCGTCGCCAGATGTTGCGCATTCTGTGAGTTTCAAAATAGAACGAGTGCTCAAGTCACGCGCCATCATGCTTGACCGTGAAGATGCCGTAGCCAGGAATCTGATCAATACGCCAAGTTGCATGCGTGGCTGCGGCGTAGCGCTGGTGTGGAGCCATGCGCCGGTCGCGCCTGCCCGATTGCCTCTGTCCAATCAAGCCACATTCGCTAAGAAGGCTCAAACACGGCCCTGTCGTCCCAACTTCATCTCCTCGAACCCGTCTTCAAACATTCTTCCGCACTGCATCAACGCCAACGACGACTGCTCATGTCCAAGATCTTCCTGCATGGCCATGCTGTACATATTGACACGAGTCCTCGCATGCGAAATCTTCCCCCGTACCACACCCCTTTGCAGCTCAATACCGCCAATCCGTAAAGTTTATCACTCCGCCGATGTAGCCAACCGTCTCGCCATAATGCCGTATCCTCTTTCATTTGTCTCATCCCGTGGAATGTCGCTGACATGTTCTTGCGTGGCATCACTGAGTGTCTCAATGTCTACTAGAATCAGCTCCACGAGATGCATTCCCTTGGTGGATGTCTGTCTATTCACTGTTGAACCGCTGATGTCTGTCTCTTCTCATATTCATATGGTGCGAAGTCACTGCTCCGAAGTGCAACACGCCTCTGGATGCGACGAGGATGCATGAGTTTTGCAAGGGTCGTCGTCGTCAACAACCCTCATGGGCAGTCGCTTCCTCATATTGGACGCACTTGTCGTATCCCGAGCGCGCTTTCCCCATATCTCCTGCTGACCAAGACATATAACAGCAACTCATCTCTGAGCCTTCGACTTTTCTCCAAATCACCATCTCTTCGTCCGAACCCCTTTCGTCTATTGTTCACCGTCACCGTCTATGATTATCGTCCGCTTGCCTCATCTCGATAGCGCTGGCCGCTACCTGTCACTCGTTTTCTGTCCTCGAAGTGCCTGGGTCGGGTCCGGAGAGTGGTGAAGTGAACGTGAGCTTCCAGCACGTTCCGCGTCCACGATGAGCCCGGGCGTCGTTTTTGCAACTCGGCCGTGCAGACCGTGCAGAACGTGCTCAGTGACGAGAGACCTCACCTTACCCCACCAACCGCAAATTACCACTTGTTTACCCACTCCGCCTTGCCCACTCGTTCACTGCACTCGCGCCATACTCGTTCCGGAACCTCTCAATTGCTCGCACTTTGCATTGCCCGACGTGACGTAACTTTATTAACCACCCGCAGTATATCAGATCCTTCCGCTTTCGAACCGACCGCATTTGTTACTACTCGCCCGAATCGTCCCTCCCGTTCTCTACTTTGTTATCAGTTTGGAGAGCACACAGCCGAAGAGACCGCAATCGTTTTCCAATATTACCGCTCTCGCGACAGCGTACCGCATCCCCGTCCCCGCTCCGCTCAATACACCGCTGGTCAAGCAGGTGAACACGTACCTGAGCCCGGTGACCGATATCGCAGGCTACCACTGAGAGTACAATAACTTCGATCACGCAGAACGTACGCTCTCATTCTCACCTTCTATCATCGCTAGGCAGGACCTATGGCAGCTAAGACATATATTAGGCAACTTTCAGCGCTACAATAACACACATCTCTGTGGGCAAACCTCTTCTACCCAAGAACTCACCAAATAACCAACTCAACTTTTCAATTACACTCATCGTAAGCTCGTCCATGTGAGCAATCAGGTCTGCCTCATTCGCTCACTCTGAGGTTCAGAACAAGCGCTCGGGTTCAACAACTTGGCGCCTCACTATCTCCCTAGGTATCTTATAACCCCCGCACTTGCAAGGCCCAGACTCTCAGGTACGTGACAAACACATTGCATATCGATGCCGCGTTCTCCGAAACTTCGGGGCGGTATCGACTCAAACCTCGTCTACTGGTCTCCCGCAGATGACCGAAGATTCTGCGCTATCAATCTCATCCCGCGAACCAAGTGTTCGGGCAGCAAACTTGTATCGACCACCATCGCGAAGGCGGTGACGCTGTCTCTTGACCCGAACCAGCGCACGTGTAGTGAATCTTTGCTAATAGAACTTCGTGTATAGTCGGAGTACCTAGATTGATCTAGTCTCTCGTAACCGCTTGGGCTCATACCATTACCACTCTTGGCTCTATCAGACCTACACTTTACAGTCTCAACACATCGCTGTTCTCTACCGCACCCACACATCACCTACACGCTACAGCCTCACGCAAAGTTAAATACCGTCGGCCTTTACCTCCAGGGTTTGAAACATTGCACAGCCTCAGCGCCTATCTTTCTTCCCACACCACCCCATCAGGCATCGTTCAATGTCACCTTCTATGGTCGATCCTATCAAAGTCGTAACTGGGGACTCAGTCGCGACACCTAAGAAGGCCTTTGCACCAGAACTCCAGGATACCAAAGTCACATCTCCAACATCCGACTCTAGCGGTGATACCCTTCATGACGAGAGCTCTGACGTCCGCTCCAGCGGTGATGGTCTTGAGACTCCTAATAGCCCTATCAGCCCAGAGAACCTCAACTTCAATGGTTTGGCCATCAGCGGCGGTGGTGTTGATCTCCGCAGGGACACCGTAGATCGCTACACTAACCCTTATCAGCGCGGACAGAAGCAACACAACGAGCCGAGTGTCTATGGTCCTCCTGGTCGTGGGTTCGGTGGCAACAATCGATTCGGAGCTGGCTACAACGGTCGAGGAGGTGGTGGTGCCGGTAGTTATCGCAACTCGCGTACATGGATGTCCCCCGACGCACAGGTCCAGCAAGAGTTTCTGATGATCCGTAATGCAATGCGCCGACTCTTCAAGAACTCTGACGTCTCAAAGTGGAAGTTGAGCGACTACGTTGCTCACAAAGAGGCCATGCTAGCATCGCAGGCGAACAAGCTCGCAAACCAGGTCAAGAGCAAGGAAGATGCCCGTTTGATATCCTCTCCCATCTCCTCTGACGTCCAGAAGACACTCACTAGATGCGGTCTAGAAGGCAACTTCGAAGAGATCGGAAACTACGGCCGCGCTCTGGGTGAGCAAACCATCTGGTGCAACGACTGGGAGAACGGCAAGGACGAAATCGCTCCGTGGCCCTCAATGGCTGAGATGAAGTGGGAAGGCGATGACCGAGCCAAGACAGGTGTTGGTCGCTTCCTTCCTCTTCCCCGCGAGGAGGGTCCTCCGGGTCTCATGTGGAACCAGCTCCCCGCCATCGAGCAGTACCCCATGGACCAGGTCTGCAAGATCCCCACCATGGAAGACGTCTACCTCCCCGTCGACTACCACATCGAGCCAGACCACGAGTACCTCTGGAACAAGGGCCTGGAGAAGGAGATGGATGACTTCCTGGAGTCGTAACAACCTCCTTCCACGCACAAAGCCTTCCGCTATGACACTCACGCTTCATCACGGTCTGCAGGTCAGCTTTCATCTTTGGAGTACTTCCGGTTTCGCATCGATTTGGCGCACGCCCAGCTTCCAACCAATGTGACTATTAGCTACTACAACTGTCACCGAGCTATCTGTGGCCAAGTCGATCTCCTCCCCGGTGAGATACCGGTTGTTACCTTTATGTTCTGGGCCTTGGCTTCCTTTGGAGTTATTCGCGTCCTTGGGATTTGGAGTTACGACACATAGACGATTCGACACGAATCGAGTCATGCACACAGCCGACGATTACGACGACACAGCACAAAGCCCCCACTTCACTCTTCGATACCCTGGCTGTCATGACTTGCGTTGTTGACTTCTGGTCTAACTGGAAGGCAACTCTGGAACACGCGTCATGGACTCATGTGCACTGCTTGCGTTGAACTTTTTCCTTATCAAATTACGACAAAATGGAGAGTCATTGGGAGGATGCGGAGGAATTGATATTGGCATCGGAGCCGGATGCGTTCGGTTTCACTGCGTTGGTGCGTTCTTGCGATAACATATCCTAGTTACTCTCCTCCAAAAAAAGTGCTTTACACTTCTGCCTTCTGCCGCTCCATCAAGTGATACCGTGACTGACATTCTAGCACCCAGTTTCGGGGTCGTTACGAATGGCCGCAATGACTCTTGTCGCTGCTATCCAATTCTGCCAGCGCTTCCATCTAGACCTCTTCCTCATTCCAAATGCTCTTCACCCCACTTGCTGTTCGTAACGCTGGCAGACCGCGTGGATCAAAGCGGTGGGTATCTTGTTGGACCGATGATGACCATTGCTTCGCGTGCCATTGGCCCTCGCATCCTCATGGCAGGTTTGAGTGACTTCACATGTCACCGCCTGTCCGGAGAAGACCAACACTATCCGAAATCCCACGCACGTCGAATCCCGGAATGACTCTTCTCGTCCCCGGTGAGCACGTCCAAAGGCTAGACCCTGAAGCCACGAGCCACGTAGATTGGCTTTATCGAATGGATGTCGACAGTGAGACTACGTGCCCGATGGTACGGTGATGATGACAACCGCCGTTGACAGCGCGGCAGCTTTGGGGTCGGACATGCTGTCGATGTATGATTTCGATCTCGGGGTAAAGCTTATCGTCCAAATATCGGCGCCGTAGTTATAAGAAATTCGCGCTTGATCCGCATAAAAAGAGGACCCAGAAATCGTATAATCGAACAACCGGACAATCTCGCATACTTGATATACGAGCCACCAAGCTTCTTACTCAAGTGACCCCTCCTGCTCTATCCTGTGATACCCCCAATCAAGACCGCATCATAGCGCCACAAGCAGTAGATACGCCCGATCGGGTGCCTTACCGCGAGGCGTCCATCATCCACTAACCCAAAGCGGCAGGGTTCACGCTTCCTTGACAACACATCACCGCATTTCACCAGCGTGCAGGAAAGACGTTATCACGGGTCAGCATTGCGCCGTGTACAGTACCACCTTAGATCTCGCTTACAAGCTCACAGGTCACGGCTAATACCACGATCGTGACAACCTTGGAAAGGGTCGGTTCGCGAAAATGTATCTTTAGGTCTACACTTTACCAACTCCCCCCTCCCCTTCCCAGTCCTGTCTCAAACCCCATCTATTGCCTCCTTCTCCCCATCCAAATCCTTAGTCATATGCAAAATCCGAATCCCCTCCCCATTCGGACACGTTACCACATCCACCCTCCCACTCCTCACATACCCACACCTCTCATACAACTGCACTCCACTAAGCGTCGCCCCCATCTCCAGCCTCTTGAACCCGTCCGTCTCACCGACCTTCCCTTCCCGTGCCCTCGCCTCACAATACCGCATCATCATCGTGCCCAGGCCTTTGCGCGCATACTGCGGAGACGTGAAGATTGCTCGTATGCTCGCACGGTCAACGGCTGGATCGCGTTTCTCTGGCATGCGCAGCGGAGAGGGCGCGGAGTCCCCGCCGTACAGTGTTTTGCGGAAGGACCAGCCGCCGCAGGCGCAGATTGTGAGGGGTGCGTTGAGGGGGTGGAGGATGTAGTATGTTCTGTTTGCGAAATCATCAACTTTACTACCCTTTAATTCCCCCCCTCCTTCCCTTCCACTACCCAGGTTTCTGGATCTAGTCTTTGGCAATGCAATGTGGAGAAGAGGGGTACATATCCCCCCCTCCCTCTTCCGCAAATGGATAATGCTTGATGACATGACAGTTGATGACGGACGCCTTATTCTCATCCATTGATTATGATTGGAATTATACGTACTGGTCTTTGATGAGAACAGAATCTGGACCGAAGAGGTAGCCTATTGAGCCGTCGAGCTCGGCGTCTGTGTAGTATCCTTTTCCCAAGCTGCGGAGTGAGGATGCGATCATGGATTGCAGGGAGGGTATGTCGGCGGGGGTTGCGGGGCGGAAGGTGTATTGGTGGGTTGCTTCTTGGGCTTTTGCTGAGGCGACGGGGTCGTGCATTTTGGAGTTTGGAATTATTCTCTTGTTCCTTTCGAGTCCGGATTGAAAGTGGTATGTGCCTTTTGCTGCGTAGATGTATCTTTCTTGGGAGTTGGTACGTTTGGCCCAATCATACGTTATCGTTATCGCGAGGCTTGGGAGTGGGATGCTTTCCGACGGAAACCATCCCTGTTCCGCAAGGTTGGTTGCTTCGTATCGGTCATTCCGAGGTCGATAGAGTCCATGTTTCTGTCCACGGGTTACACGTATGCATCGTAGAGGTGTATGTTCCTCGCCGTCAAGGCGCATCGCACAAGGTTTGCCGGACGGCGCGCTTTGACCACCGCGCGCCGGTTGATGTCGTTATTCTAACTTTCCGCCTCTGGCACCCACGTGGCACCATTGTCTTCCTCCGACAACCTTCTTACAACAACTCTCGAACGACTCAAACCCCCGGCACTGACCGCAATAGAACTGATAACGAAGATTGTGCAATGTCAAAGTCGACCCGGCTCCAAGCCCAGAGTGAACAACGGCGCCCCGCACTTAGCGAGATGAACAGTCTGGAAAAGCGAACGCGAGCATCGACATGTTCATCACAATCAATGCTGTTTTCCCTCCGAGTCATATTGCCAGAAGCTCAGGGTTGGAGCGACTCAGCGACTCATCGACTCAACGGTTAATACCAGGCGTAAGGTTAAAACAATCGCGCCTTCCTTGCGAGTCATCCAGCGCGGGCAGGTGATGCGGATGAATGGGGTTGCAGAAAGATCATGGAAGCATCGATCGCAAGATCCAAGATCCTCAACAACGGCAGCACCCTGCAGTGGCTGATGCTGTACCTGCTTCTTTTGCTTCCAAGAACTGTTCGTTTTTGGCGTCCGCAGGATGAAGCAGGGTATAGAGTCGTGCACCAAGGGTGTTGCGATGGCTAGTACCCCTTGGACACATTGCATCAACATCGCCTGCAGCATCCTGACAGCAGATTGCCGTGAGTGGAAGCAAGCTCGTCTTACATGCCCAGTCTGCGAGCATCGCACACACTAAAACATCCATCTATTGGAGTACCTTTGCGAAAAGAATTCCAACGTCACCAGACGTCGCAGTCAAAGGCAAGAAGGCATGGCTTCCATGTGCGGCGCATTCCGCTCACAACGGTCAAGTTGCGGTGCTGGCGTTGCCAGCGTTTGGCCATCTTTGGTGCGCTTGCTTTTTGTATCACGTTGGGTGTTGAAACAGCTAAGAGCGTCAGGCGAATTTAAAATAGCACACGGTCCATAACGGGACGCTCCCGTGACGTCGATCAGCCCTATACCAGCAACGGCAGCAAATATGCGAAAGCTTATTTGCGTTTGGAAGCGTTCTTGACAACGAACAGGAACTTCGCTATATGCAAAACCGCAGTATTATGCAGAAATACCTCCGTCCGCAGACTGCCCAATCGCATCTTATGTTGAGAGTTTTCCTCGCATTGCCTGCGATGAAGTCATTCCGCTTTTTCGAGACAGCCGTTTTCTTGTCAGCTCAACCTCCTACAATGACAGCTCGGAGACGGACGTCACTATGGCCAATGATTCACAGCAGAGTCCACAGCGTACCGAGGCACGGCAGGCACGTTGCGGACGCACTAGGAACATCCTCGCGTGGGGCACTGCCCTGTAGCAGGATCAGCCGGGGTGACTAAAAAGTAAAGTCCAAGCGCATGAATGATGATAGTGCTTTTTCGGTAGTCGGATCATCTGAAGGTCTTGAGTGGATGACCGTACAGGTTGTTCGAGTCGAGGAGGCTCGAAGTGGGACTGGTATTCCTCCGTACCCCATCTCCACCATGACTCTCATGAGAACTCAACCTACTTGGCAGCACTTGGTAGCAGTTGCATGACTGGGGCTTGTTGTCCTTGCAATACACCGGTGCAGAGTTGGCCAATCCAGTGTCGAGTCGACGAACACCTTCCTCGGCTGCGATCTTAGCTACCGGTTGTTTCCACTTCATCGATGAGCCCACTGATACCTTGGCTGTGCCTGGCACTATGCCCTGTCTTCTCGACTTGATCGTCGTCATGGGTAGATTGAGCTTGGCCATATGCCTGGTCGAACATCTTGGGATTATAAGAAGGTAGGACGCCGGCTTCAGTTGGAGATCATCATCAGTCAACACTGTCATCAACACTACAGTTCACAGGCCCGGTGCTTACATTCGCTCCTACCTTTTTCGCTTCTTCTCTATCTTCTTGTCAATAGCAGATTCAACTTTCATCCCACTTCCCTCTATCCATCCACCAGTCAACACCATGTACGCCAAATCCGTCCTCATCGCCGCCCTTGCCGGCTTCGCTTCCGCCAGCCCCATCGAAGTCGAGAGCCGCCAGCTCTTTGGTGGTGGAATCGGCGGCACAGGATCCAGCTCTAGCGAGTTCAGCCGCGGCGGCTGCAAAGACGTCCTCTTCGCCTTTGCCCGTGGCTCCACCGAGATCGGCAACATGGGAACCGTCGTCGGACCGCCCACCTCGAACGGCCTCAAGAAAGAATTCGGAGCCGACGCCGTCGCGACCGAGGGAATCCCCTACGCCGCCTCCATCGGCACTAACGTCCTCCCCGGCGGCACCGACACACGCTCCAAGAACATGATGGCCGACACCCTCAACAGCATGGCGCAGAAATGCCCCGACTCCGTCATCGTCGCTTCAGGCTACTCCCAAGGCGCAGCCGTCTGCCACCGCGCCATCGAAGGCCTCGACCCCGCCGTCATGCAGCAAATCGCCGGTGTCGTCACTTACGGCGACACCCAGAAGCTGCAGGACAGGGACCAGATCCCTAACTTCCCCAAGGAGAAGGTCAAGATCATTTGCCAGCCTGGCGATGCTGTTTGCCTCGGTACGCTGAGCGTGCTGCCTGCGCACTTGACATATGGTGTCCGCGCGGATGAGGGCGTGGCTTTCCTTGTGCAGCAGATTAAGGGTGTGCAGGCGAAGATCAAGGCGAGGAATGCGAAGAGGGAGGCGGAGCAGATGGCTGGAGACGCTGAGTTGCAGGCGCAGGCTGCAAAGATGGACGCTGAGATGCAGGAGGCGATTAAGCAGGCTGCTCAGGAGATTGAGGCTTAAGGGTCAATCTGGGGACTGGCTTGATGGGATTTGGGGGTGGATACATGTGTGGCTGGATCACTTGGGGGATTTTTATGACCTTCTTTACTTTCTTTTATCTTTTCTTCTTGGATTGTAGTGTTATCTTACGAATTTGATTGAATTGGGCCCAGACAAGTTCTACCTTTCCGACGTTCATGATCTTTGATAATGATGACTACGCTGCCCGGATAGGCAAGTTACGATAAGGTGTTGATTGTGGCACCGTCGCTTGCCCCGACTGCCCCGAATGCTCCCCGCTGACTGCCCCGCTTTGATAAATCGCCGCAACGACTCAGGCTTCAGCCACCATTTTTATGAGAAGGCGACACAAGCGACAACTCTCAATTCGTGGCAGTTCCATTGTGCCCTTTTGCTTTTCAGAATCCCTTAGACATGTGTTTGTTAAACTTGCAGCTTGAGAAGCTCACGGTACCTGGATGACATCAATACCAAGCGCATATCATACTCCGAGCCTAAAGGCGCACGAACAAAGATATCCAACATTCTCATCCTAGAAACGAGAGAATATCTGTATCAAGGCAATGTTCACTGTACTATCAAACCAAATCGCTGCCGACAGCTGACGCCCCGCCGCCCAGTTGTAGAATTCCATGGTCACGCCGTACGACATGCGTACTAGCCTTGTACACGTGTACAAGATGCAGACAAAGGTACGGCATTAGGGAGTGCCCTGATGCTAGTCGTAACGATAGATTGAGCATTTCGTCCGGCCATTCACATCAAGCCCCGTTACACCATCACGCAGTGAGCCAGAAGCGGCCTCCAACGGCGCCGGCAGAAGACGCAAATCGCCAATCACCATGTTACGCAGCATACCAAGAAGAGCCGAAGCGAGACTAGGTAGTCTGCCACTATGGTGGAGTTACGCAGTAGCTCGCGGACGATCATTCGCTGGGAGAGTAGCTGCGAGGACCATTCGAGCACATGCACTCTCCTACCTCTACCATATCAAGACGAACTACTACACTACTTACCAACGCGAAATCCTTTAAACACAGTCGCTCAGACACCATCAAACACGACACGCCCACCATGCCCTCCCCACCACCCACGCCCGAAGAAGCTCAGCGCCGCCAAACCGAAGCGCGCGCAGCCGTCACCGCATCCCTTGCCAGCGTCGGCGCATCCGTCGACAACGAGATGCGCACGCGCACCGCCGACCTGCACGCCAACTCTGCGGCAATCGCAAAGCAGGAAAAGGAGCTAGCGAAGCAGACGGCGGCGCTGGCGAAACAGACTGCCGAGTGGGATAAGCTGCTTCAGGGCGGCACGAAGAAGTTGAATGAGGTGGGAGATATTCAGAACTGGGCGGAGATGATTGAGAGGGATTTGCTGGTGTTGGAGGAGACGGTTAGGTTGGTGGATGGGAAGGGCAGGGAGAGGGAGGAGTCGGCGAGTGGGACGGGGGGTTGGTAGACGATACCAAGAACTGGCGAGGAATTTACGGCGACGGTCGTGTTATGATTGATGAAGCGCTGTTGAGTAATATATAATATTGTTATAAAGTCTCCGGATTGCATACCCAGGTATGCGCTGCGTTTCTGTGGTGAGTTAGTGACATGCCTGTTATCGGAAATTATATGGGACGACGGATGTCAGTGTAATCGACCCATGAATCAACCTAGAAGCGCCCCAACATGCCCCGCGCAACCGAGCGTGATTCTGTCTCGTCACCTTCTGCAGAGAGAGTGACGACAGCGCGTCGCTTTCGTGACGCTCTAAGCTTGGATCATCGGGCACGGACCACGTCTCCATGATTGCGGAAACTGCTACTTGCGGTGCTCGTAGCTGGAGCTCCAACAACACCTTCACCTCACCCACCACCCGCCTGCCGACACAGAGGCTCGCGCTATTTCACGGTTGGCACCTGCACCCTGCCACAAATTCCCCAACTAGCTGCCCAAGATCCACGCCTGCACCGTGGAATCTACCAGCAACCCACCACCCACGCCTCTTCTCCGCCAACCCGCCCGCTTGTAGCCATCGCAACATTTCGCGGCGACCGCTTTTGTGTGCAGACCCACCGACGACATACATCATCACGACCCCGCTTTTCGCTCCACTAAAGCCGCAGCCACTTTGGGTTTCTGCGCTTCCGGTAAAGGCAATCGCAGCCTGCCTCTAGACATCCTCTCACGCCACGGACACGGCGCCGTGCTATCCGACCGCCTACACGCAACCACTGCTCGCTCGACACCGGCTTCATAGAGCTTGCATGTGAGCAAGCTTCGTCTTCCGAGCGCCCGGCGCAAACATGAAGATCAAGAAACAGGCTACATCGCGACATGAGTCGACTCTGGTAAGCTGCAGCTCCCCGCCCTCCCCGCCCTCGCCACTGCTAACACAGCGCGTAGTCGCCGATGATAGCAGACTTTGTGAAGGCGACCGAGTCAATACCGCTGTTCCAGCTGCCCGCACATCTCGCCTCGTTCCCCAGGCACTGGCCCTTTCCCCGCGGTGACGCATACCACTGGATCCCCGCCTTGAATCGCTTCGACCACATCCTCGAGCTCTTCAACAAGGAATATGGCCTGGTAGATGGGCCCCAGACACAGGCCTTCCAGCGCCGGCTGCTGCTCAAGGGCGATGCCGAGGAAGGAAGCACCAGCTCCGAGCAAACCACGACCGATGCCGTCCTGGATACCCTGCACGTATCCCGGGATGGCGATCGCGAGCTGGTCGAGCAGATCCTCAACTTCACGCGGATGCTCTTGGAGAACTGCGGGAACCGTAGTCTGTATTCCAGCAGTGAGCGCCTGGACAAGCTGCTAAACACGACCTCCACATCCCTCCTCAAGGCCACGCTTCGTCTAGGCCATCGCCTCGCTCAGCGCTATGCTGCTGCACGCATGCGCTTGGCCCCGGCCACCCTGCACCCGTCCCTTCTCTCCAGCCACTACAACATCAACCTCGACAAGGTCCAGAAGCTGGCTAGCCCATTCGCAAAAGGCCCCGCAACGGCAGCACCTGTCTTCGGTACTCCAGCAGGCAAGGGCAAGGACCGCGCTGGCAGCACTGATAAGGTCAGTCCGTCCGACCTTGTCGCTCTATACTCTCTGTCCGAGTCATCGATGAAGCAGGAGTTCGGAGGCGTCCTCATCTCGTACTATGAGCCCACTCCCTCGTCCGAAGCAGAGAGCAGCAAGCAGGCATCTACAGAGGCACCCGCTCCCACCACGCCGACTCCCGTACGGAGGACGTCCAGCATGGGACCCAACCGAACACCGCGACAGCCCCAGCCTGCACCCGCTACCGATTCGCCGAGCACACCCGCCTTCACTCCCGGACAGCCCAGTAATACAACGAACGGACCTAAGACTTTCCAGCTGTCAGCGGACAAGGTACACAAGACCGACATACACGACCTCATAAAGGAAGGACTCGCAAGTCTACCGGAGACGGTGCACTACGAATTCCTCCACAAGCTCCGCATCGCAAAGATGTTCAACGAGGGACGCACAGGGCGCGACAGTGCAGTTGCCATCCGCCTACTCTCCATTGCGAACATCGGTTACGTACACGTCGAGAAGGAGTTCATGGCAAAGCTGGGTCAGCAGGATGCAGACGAACCACGCCGGTTGCAACTTGCCTACCAACTCTCTGAGCTCGTCCATCCGCCTGGAAATGGCGAGACTGGGATTTCGATGGAGCTGCAGACATATACCATGAGCGCGCTCGAGGCCCTTGCAAAGCACAAGTCTAAAGCGGCTGATGTTTGCACCGCCCTTAGTGTCAACGTTAACCACGGTGTGTTGTTCTACGTCGTGCGCAAGCTGGTCGCTGGCCTTGGCGAGGAAACTGGTAACCCGGATGATATCGAGGAGGACGAGTGGCGCGACGCTTTGTTCTCTCTGCTGAACACTCTTCCGACGTCTCAAACACGCACTGGTGAGCAGATGGTGGCTGCGGGGCTCCTGGAAATTCTTGTCGATGTCCTCAAGCTGCGTACAGCAAAGGCAGAGCGCAACCACCCCAAGATTCTCAACTTCCTTGATACCTTTGTGTACAACCTGCGAGACGCCTTCTCAGCCCTTGTGGCCGCGAAGGGGCTCGAAATCATTGCTGATCTGATGCAATACGAGGTCGACACCTCCAAGAAGCTCGCAGAGGAGGACAAGGGTATGCCCAAGGAGTACAAGACTCAGCTTACTGATTATCAAATTCCGTTCTATCACCAGCAGAGTCTACGCTGGCTTTTCAAGTTCCTCAACCACATGATGTCGCATACAGGCGGAAACTTCGATCGTTTGATGCGAAACTTGCTTGACTCACAACAGCTGCTTAGCAGCTTGCGCACTGTGCTATCAAACGCCAAGACGTTCGGCTCAACTGTTTGGAGCATGGCTGTCACGATCCTTACCAGCTTCATCAACAATGAACCCACTAGCTACCAAGTCATCGCCGAGGCAGGTCTTAGCGATGCGTTCTTGGAGACAGTCGCGGGAGAGCCTGCTTCAGAAACGACGGCTGCAGCCAACAATGACCCCAGTGCTTCAACACCAACGACATACGCTCCCAGGGAGGGCGGAAAGCCACTTGCCGAGGGTATCTTGCCTGTAGCTGAAGCCATCTCGACCCTGCCCCCGGCTTTCGACGGTATCTGCTTGGCTGAAGCTGGTATGAAGCTGTTCCAGTCATCGACCGCGCTCCAGCGATTCTTCGAGATCTTCGAGAGCCCTGCTCACATCAAAGCTCTTGACGCTGATACGGAGATGCCTACCCTGATCGGAAACTCTTTCGATGAGCTAGTGCGCCATCACCCGCCTCTCAAGGCACGCGTTCTTGCCTGTCTAAGCGAGCTGATCGCGCGCGTGGTCCAACTTTGCGCCGACAAGGCCGAGAAGGAAGGTGTAGGAGCCAAGCTTTGGACCGAGGATGCTGCTGGAAAGCTCACCGTGGCAGGCGGCCGCCAAGCGCTTTCTACATCAGGCTCGCAGCAAAGTACAGCGCAAGCATCAGGGACCACAAGCACTGATGTGGAGATGAAAGATGCCGATGAGACTGCTAACGAACCAGTCGCTTACAGTCAAATCACCGAGACTGAGGACAGCACCAAGGGTCCTACCACCGGTCAGTACATCCGCGTACTCTGCCGTTTTCTCTCTGGGTTCTTCTCAAACCACGCCATGTGCGCTGCGTACGTTGAGCTTGATGGTGTAGATTCCATCCTTGACATCTCAAGTCTTGCTTGCTTAGACCCAAAGGCAAGTGAATACCGGAGCATGTGCGAGCAATTTGGCCACGTCGTCCAGGTACTCGTTGAGCAGAAGCCCCATATTGCGGTGCCTTCTCTGATCAAGCGGACACAAGTGGCCTTGGAGCGCCTGCAACCACTCCTCGATCACACCGGCAAGCAAGCCTTCTTCGCACCTTTCACAAGCACTGGCACTTCCCAAAGTCCAGAGCACATGCAGCAAGGTACACAATACGTCAAAGCACTAGTGTCGGCCCATACCCTCGTCGGAGCCATGACCTTGACCTTCCAGAGCCAGATGTACACCACCCGCTCCTCTCATAATGTCTCCAGTCAAGTCAATCTTGCGGACATGTACGCACGTCTTGTGGACAGTCTCGGAAAGCTACATCGAAGCTGTGTTTGGGAAGAGCTTTTGCTCCAGCGCAACATGCCCACAGAATGGGAGAAGGAGACGCGGATCACCAGTTCTGGTTTCGGCAATGATGAAGCCGACAACGTGTTCCGCCTTGGAAACAGTGCGACCGAACCACCTGCCAATGGAGACGCTGCTGCTTCTGGATCAGCTTCTGAGACTACGGCTCCAAGCCAGAACAGTGCACAGTTCAAGAACACGCAAACTCTCCGCAATCTGCTTAGTAGGATACCGATGGAAGTCGCACCGTTCTTCCAGTCGCTTGGCAAATTGCTCTTGTTCCGCCGCAGTCTTGAGGCTTACCAGAGGCAATGTGCAACGGTTGTGTCAGACCAGCTTGCGCAGGCAGTCATTGACCAGCTCGAGTACGAAGGTCCCAAGGAATCGGAGATCATTGAGGACCGCTATGCGTACTGGATCATCATTCTTACTTCGCTGTCACAGCTGATCGTGGAGGTAAACCTCGATCGATCGCAAGCGTTGACGCTGTTGCTTGTGTCCTTCCGCAACCTCGGTGGATTCGACGTTCTGGCGAACATCCTCAACCAGTTCTACGAATCGGCGCTTGAGATCACCCAGAAGCAGGCAGAAGATACTAGTGAGGAGTCAAAGCGAGTGCTCAACCTCTCTCTCGGAGGCATCAAGATCATTCTGGCCTTCTTCTCCCAGATCATCAACTTCAAAGTCATCTCAGAGTCGCCACAGACGTCATCGATGCAAACCCGGCCGGATCGCGATCGGGAGCGGGCTGATCACTTCTTGACTGCTCAGTTCCTCGTTGAAATACGCTACGCCGTCATCGTGCCTGTGGAAAAGATCTGGAATTCTGATCTCATGGATAAGGCTACTACGTCGTTGGTGAAGACGTCTGTCAACATACTGAAATCTGTTCTCGAGTGCGAAGGTGAGCATGGAGCTTACAAGAGCATCGACAAGATTCCAAAGCGTAGCAAGCCCATAATCAAGCCTTGGACTGCCCGAAACGGAGACCACTTGCCGCGCTTGAAAGACAAGGGATACGAGGAGAGTCTTGCTGAAGAAGCCTTGTATCGATGCTGCGACAACTTCAACATGGCAGAGGAGTATTGCAAGAACCAAATCCGTCCAAGTGCGTCAAGAAATCCTATACCACAGTATGAGATCCAAGCGCGAGGCCCGCCATCCGCTTCACCAAGTCGAGCTGAAGTGGTGGTTCCCGAGCACCCAGACGACGCTAGCATGACAGGGAGCGAAGTAACGCGAGATGAAGATGGTTCTGAGCACCCGGAGACACAGTCTGTCCATATGGAAGACGCCGATGCCTCGACTGCAGAGTCAGAGGCGCCTACATCTACTACACCTGTGCCCGGTGATCAGTCAAGCCAAACACCCGCTGCGCCCCAGGACGCTCTTGCTTATCAGAAGCGGATGGCTAACGGCAATTCGACCCAGCTCGTTGCCATAGACCAGCTGGATGAGCAGCGAGCCAAGCTCCGCCAGAACCTCGTCGATCGATGTCTCGACATGCTCAACTCGCACGACGATGTCACCTTTGAGCTGGCAGATCTCATTATTGCCGCCGTTTCGAAGGCGCCCGACCCACCCGAGATGCGTGCCGAGATCGGTATGATGCTTGTGCAGTCTCTCATGTCGCTGCAGAGTGAAGACGACTTCCGAACCCAGAGCAAGAAGATAGCAGCTTCGGCCCATCTCCTAGCGTTGGTGCTTCAAGAAAAGGATTTCTACGACGTTATTGTTGAACAGCTGAAGGAACACTTCACTACCTTGTTGGGCTTCATCAAAATCTTCCCAGATCAGTCTCCGGAGGATTCATCACCTTGGATTGGTCAGGTCCTGCTTATCGTGGAACGACTACTGGCTGAGGATCAACTTCCGCATCAAGTCCAATGGACTCCGCCGACAGAAGAGTCCCAGGAAGAGACCACAGTCGACGATCTACCGCAACCTATCGTCAGTATCGAGGAGAAGGATCTGCTTTTCAACGCAATCATCGAGATGTTGCCTCGCATCGGCAAAGACGAGTCGCTGGCTCTATCTGTGACACGAGTGTTAGCCATGCTTACTCGTACCCGTAAGATTGCCACGCGCCTTGCAGAGAAGCGCAACATTCAACGTCTGTTCCTCATGGTAAAGCAGCTTGCTGGTATCACTAATGAGGGCCTTCGAAGCGCTTTCATGATTGTGCTTCGCCACATGATTGAAGACGACGAGATGATTCGACAAATTATGCGTACCGAGATCCAGCAGATGTTTGAGTCGCGCGACCGAAGGCAGACAGACACTACTGGCTACACTCGCCAGATGTACGCGCTAGCCATCCGTGCGCCTGAGATCTTCGTTGAGGTCACCAACGAGAAGCTTCAACTCAAGGGATTCGATCCTAATCAGCGACCGCAGACTCTTATTCTTAAGAAGACTGACCCACCTCCGACTGAGACAGCTGAGCCAACAAGTGTCGTTGAGTCTTCAGAGGTTACTGCTGAGGCCGATAAACCCAAGGAGTCTAGCGAAGCGCCTAAGCAGCCGTTCCTTGAGCGAACAAAGACTTCGGATCTGAAGGTGCCTGTAGTTGAGAATCCCGATGGTGTTATCCATTACCTTCTCTGCGAGTTGCTAGCCTACAAGGAGGCTGAAGATAAGCCTGAGCCTGCTAAGCCTACCGAGAAGCCTGCAGAGAAGCCCGCGGAGGGTGCAACTGAAGCACAGGCAAGCACAGAGTCGAGCTCGGACGCCGCCACCACGACCCCAGCTGCCGCACCCACAGAGTCTGCTAAGCCCGAGAAGCCTGTGTTCAAGGCTGAAGCGCACCCAATCTACATCTACCGCTGCTTCATCTTGAAGTGTCTGGCTGAGCTTCTGCAGAGCTACAACCGCACGAAGATTGAGTTTATCAACTTCTCCAGGAAGGCTGACCCTTACACTGTGACGCCATCAAAGCCTCGCTCCGGTGTCCTGAACTACCTTCTCAACAACGTGGTGCCCATTGGTAGCTTGAGCCATGAAGGCGACCTCACGTTCAAGAAGAAGTTGGCGACATCGAACTGCGCCATCGACGTCATCGTTTCACTGTGCAACAAGACAGGAGAGTTCGTTCTGCCGAAAACTGACGTACCAGTGTCGCCATACACGGAAACTGAGCCAGACCTGCTTTTCGTACGCAAGTTCGTCCTTGAGCATGCTCTGAAGGCGTTCAAGGATGCAAACGCTTCGGATGAACCACTCGATATGAAGTACTCTCGTCTGTTGAGCATCGCCGACATCTTTAGTAGGATGGTGTCGCAGCGTCCCAACGGAGAGATGCTTACTCAGAACGCCGATCTGACACCCAACCTGAAGCAGATGGCCAAGATTATGTACGAGAAGAACTTTGTCACTATCCTGACAACAGCGATTTCGGACATTGATCTCAACTTCCCAAATGCCAAGCGAGTGGTTAAGTACATTCTCAAGCCTTTGAAGTGGCTTTGCTACGTAGCCATGGATCTGAGCATGCACTATGATACTGGTTCAGCCCCAGACTCCGCCGACGAGTACGAGATCTCGACAGCATCCGACGACGATCTTGTTGATAACACACGCGAAGAGACGCCTGATCTGTTCCGCAATTCGACGCTCGGCATGTTTGAGACTGGTGACTCGGAATCTGACGAAGACTCTGAAGACGATGAGGGCGAGGAAATGATGTACGACGATCCTTATGCGGATGATATGGAGTACGACGAGGCTGATATCGGTGACGACGATGTTGTTTCCGATGACGATGAGGAGATCCTTGGGGAGATGGGTATGGACATTGACGGTATGGGTCCTATCGAAGGTCTCCCCGGCGACATCGATGTCGAGATCGAGGTTGACGACGATGGCAACCAAATGGGAATGGGTTCCGATTCTGACGACAATTCTGATGATGATTCAGAAGACGATGAGGATGACGACGAAGATGACATGGATGACATGGACGATGGAGGTGATGACGATATGGACGACATGGATGAGGCCATGGATGCTATGGAGGAAATCACTGGTGATGACGAGAACGCCAGTCTCGCTGAAGATCAAGAAGATGACTGGAGCGATGACCAGGACGACTTCCCAGGTGGTCCCAACGGCGAGGGCAACATGGGCCCTGGCGCGCTCGGCTTTGTCCTTGATCCTCCTCAGCTTCTTGAACAAATGCGTCAACAAGGTGGAGATCTCGAAGACTTCTTAGATGACGAGATGGCGGAAGAAGGTCCGTTGCTCCATAGGATAGAACGCTTATCACGGTCGCTAACCCAACTAGATATGGACGAGGAAGAAGAGGAGTACGATGAAGAAATTCACTACGATCCTGGAATGGAGGATGAAGACGATGCTATGCCCGAGATGGGGTGGGGAGGTAGCTGGGAAGACGCTCAAGCTCCTGCCGTTCGACACACCCACCGCCTCAGCCCATGGATGTTCCCCGCTGGGCCAGGTGATCGCATTCTTGTACCAGCTTACCGTTCGCATCGCCCAGGTGCGGGTCCTCGTGTTACTGACGACGGTATCAACCCCTTGCTTCAGCGAGGTGGTCGCTCTGCTGGACGAGATGGTCTACCGCGCAACGAAGGCCAGAGCGACTGGGTTCATGCTATTGAAGGCCGTGGTCCCCGCGTTTTCAGCCAATCTGACAGCCCAGTCTCGTTCATCAGCAATCTTTTGAATGCTATGAGCTCTACTACTGGCCCGACAATACACCAGCACGGAGGCGCATTGCACCTTTCTTTCGCCAATCCCATGGGTATGCCACCCTTCGATAGCGGGATGCGACGCGATATTGCTCGCATGCGAGAGTCGTACACATCACGCACTGCTCGCGAAGACCCACATTCTGCGGTATCATTCGTCAAGGCGTACACCAGCCAGCGCTGGCAGGAAGAAGCCCGGATCCTATTCGGTCCTGGCGCGATAGAGAAGAGCCAGCGAGTGGTCAACTCCATTCTGAAGGTCATGGTTCCTCCTGCTATGGAAGCAGCGAAGAAGCGTCTAGAAGAACGCCAGGCTGAGGTCGCACGCAAACTCAAGGAAGAGCAGGAACAGAAAGAGCAGAAGGAGCGTGAAGAGCGTGAGAAGCGCGAAGCACAAGAGAAGGAGGATCGTGAGCGACAGGAACGTGAAGCTGCTGAGGCTGCGAGCCGAGCTCAAGAGGAACCCGCAGAAAGCGAGCCAAAGACTGAGGCCGAAACTGCACCTGAAGCGCAAGCGATGGAGGGCGTTGAGGTCGGAGATTCCTCGTCAGCGCCCGCCGACGCCTCCGCTGCGGCCGAGCCCGCGCCTGCGGAACCTGCTGCGCCTCCAGCACCGCGAGTCACAACAACGATTAGAGGTCATGAGTATGACATTACGGACTTGGGCATCGACACTGAGTATCTAGACGCTCTTCCCGAGGATCTGCGTGAGGAAGTCTTGATGCAGCAGGTAGCTGAACGTAGAGCCGAACAACGGGCTCAAGCACGACGACAAGAGCAGCAGCAGTCGCAAGCCCCGGCACAAGCACAAGCCCCGGCCGCGCCCGAGGAGGCAGGTCCAGCAGGTGAAGCACCTACAGACATCAACCCAGACTTCTTGGCTGCTCTTCCTCCAGAGATCCGAGATGAGTTGCTTGCACAGGAGGCGCAAGAGCGTCGACGCCGAGAGCGGGAAGAGCGCCGCCGTCGCGACCAAAGCAGTGCTGGCGCCGCCCCTCCACAGGCAGAAGACATGGATCCTGCAAGCTTCTTCGCATCGCTGGACCCCAATTTGCGAGCTGCTGTACTTATGGATACCGATGAGAGCATACTGCGCCAACTTCCACCTGACATGTCTGCGGAAGCTCGAGCAATGGGAGGTGATCGCCGGTTACACCAGTTCAACGACTTCGGCTATAGACGTGATCGCCGCGCGCAGCCAGACGATCCTTCACAGAAGAAGAAGACGCGTCCTTGCGTTCAGATGCTCGACAAGGCAGGCGTTGCCACGCTCCTCAGGCTCATGTTCATCCCACAACAGGGCAGCGCCAAGGGTAGCCTGAGCTCCATCCTCCGCTATGTCTGTGAGAACCGTCAAAACCGTGCCGAGGTCATTAGCATCCTGCTCTCCATTCTTCAAGACGGTAGCGCCGATGTGAATGCAGTTGAGAAGAGCTTTGCTCAGTTGTCTATCCGAGCAAAGCAGCCTCAGCAGCCAGCAGACAAGACTCCGAAGATCTCCCGCAAGAATGGTGCTCTATCGATCAACGCCGATGTCTCTCCTCTCATGGTCGTCCAGCAATGTCTCAACACACTAACTCAGCTGACGGAGAAGAACCCTGCCGTATGGCAGTTCTTCCTTACTGAGCACGAGACTGGCGTCGGTTTCAAGAATCGTGCCAACCGCAAGGGCAAGGCGAAGGAAAGCAAGGCGAATAAGTACCCAGTCAATGCGCTCCTCACCTTGCTGGACCGTAAGCTTATCGTTGAGAGTTCTACCATCATGGAGCAATTGACGTCACTGCTCAAGGTCATCACAGCACCACTTCAAGTCCTCAAGAAGGAGAAGGAGAAGGCTGCTGAAGACGCAAAGAAGGAGGCAGAGGCCTCTGCGGAGGGTCAGACTACTGACAATGAGCCTGCTGATACCACAACCACAGAGGCTCGTCCAGAAGGTCAGGATACGGAAATGACGACTGCTCCCGAGAACGCTGCTCAGCCAGATACCGCTACTGAGGGCGAGGGCAGTACTTCCAAGCCTGACGAGTCAAAGGCGGAAGAGGACAAGAAGAAGCACCGCACACTCACACCACCCGATGTGCCTGAAGCCAACCTTCGACTTGTTGCTAAGATTCTGGCTGCTCGAGAGTGCAATAGCAAGGTCTTCCAGGAGACTTTGTCTGTCATCAGCAACCTCTCCCCCATCCCAGGTGCCAAAGAGATTTTCGGTCAAGAATTGCTTGGTATTGCCAAGGATCTTGCTAGCTCAACACTTCAGGATCTCGCGAGCTTGACGGTTCAAGTTTCAAAGGCAAGCTCGCCTACTGACGTCCAAGGCATCGCACTTGCCAAGTTCTCCCCAGCAAGCTCCGACCAAACTAAGCTGCTGAGGGCCCTGACAGCGCTTGACTACCTCTTCGACCCATCGCGTGATAGCAAGGATAAGCCTGAGGCTGCTGCAGAGGCGCTTGAACCCGCTCAGAAGGAAGACATCCTCTTGACCCTATACGAGGATTCTGCTTTCGCGCCACTATGGGAAAAGCTCAGCGAATGTCTCACTGTCATCCGTCAGCGCGGCAACATGCTCAACATTGCTACTACGCTGCTTCCGCTTATTGAGAGTCTCATGGTCGTTTGCAAGAACACCACACTCAAGGACATGCCTCTGTCCAAGATGCTTCCCAAGGAGTTCGCTTTGTCTAGTCCGCCACCTGAGAGCAGGATGGAGAACCTGTTCTTCAACTTCACTGAAGAGCACCGCAAGATTCTCAACGATCTTGTACGCCAGAACCCCAAGTTGATGAGCGGAACTTTCTCCCTACTTGTGAAAAATTCCAAGGTGCTAGAGTTCGACAACAAGCGCAACTACTTCAACCGAAAGCTTCATTCGCGAGGTGGCGACCGACAACAACACCAGCCGCTCCAGCTCTCTGTTCGTCGAGACCAAGTCTTCCTAGACTCTTTCAAGTCGCTGTACTTCAAGTCGGCCGATGAGATGAAGTTCGGCAAGCTCAGCATCCGCTTCCACGGCGAGGAAGGTGTTGACGCTGGTGGTGTTACCCGCGAGTGGTTCCAGTCAATCTCACGACAGATGTTCAACGCCGACTACGCTCTCTTTGTACCTGTCGCTTCCGACCGCACGACATTCCACCCCAATCGCCTTAGTTCGATCAACCCTGAGCATCTGATGTTCTTCAAATTCATTGGTCGCATCATCGGCAAAGCACTTTACGAAGGCCGCGTCCTCGACTGCCATTTCAGCCGAGCGGTCTACAAGCAGATCATGGGCAAGCAGGTCAGTCTCAAGGATATGGAGACGCTTGACCTTGAGTACTACAAGTCCTTGGAATGGATGATTCACAACGAGATTACGGATATCATAACGGAAACCTTCTCAGTTGAAGTCGAAGCCTTTGGAGAGATGCAAACCGTCGACCTCATCGAAAACGGCCGTAACATTCCCGTCACCGAAGATAACAAGCACGAGTACGTCCGCCTCATCACCGAGCACCGTCTTGTAGGCGCCGTTCAAGAGCAGCTCGAGAACTTCCTCAAGGGCTTCCACGATATCGTTCCGGCGGAGCTCGTCTCCATCTTCAGCGAACAGGAGCTGGAACTTCTCATTTCCGGTCTGCCTGACATCAATGTGGATGACTGGAAGAACAACACCGAGTACCACAACTACACAGCTGCCTCGCCACAGATCCAGTGGTTCTGGCGCGCTGTCCGAACGTTTGAGAAGGAAGAGCAAGCCAAGCTGCTTCAATTCGTCACCGGTACTAGTAAAGTGCCGCTCAATGGTTTCAAAGAGCTTGAGGGCATGAACGGCTTCTCCAAGTTCAACATCCACCGCGATTACGGCAGTAAGGATCGTCTGCCATCTAGCCATACTTGCTTCAACCGTAAGATATAGCCCCTTACCCTTTGTCTCAACCCAATACTAACAAATCTGACAGAACTCGACCTCCCTGAGTACGAGACGTACGAAGATCTTCGCAAGGCCCTTTACACCGCCATGACAGCTGGTGGCGAGTACTTTGGCTTCGCCTAAACTTACCCCGCTCGCTGTCACAAACAACGAACGAACGGCCTCTTTACCTCACGAATATCGCTTTTTCGATGATTACATATTACGATCTTCTTTGCATTGCAGGCGCAGGAAGGGGCGTGTATGTGTGTACCGGGATATGAACTATACCCTTTCAGGTGAGGGGTGAAGGAATGAGCATTTGGTAGATGAGAAGAAGAGTAGTGATTGATGGTTTATGCCCTGGGCTCTTTTTTTCTTCTTCTTTTTCTCTCTCTGTGTACGAATATCAGTTCAAAATTGGAGTGGAGGGAGTATATTTCACGAGTTTATGAGATGGAGATGTGATGATGCAGGAATGCCTGGTTCAGCTGGCTGGTTTCGAACGGATGGGAAAGAGGATGATCTGGGAGTGCAGGCCCGGGTTGTCTCTCTAGACCTTGATGGGAGACTGGTTGGGTGGACTGGGTGGAGAGGATTAGTGAGGTGTTAGATAGAGGTTATGAGTTTCTTTACTCGATATACTTGTTTGTGAGTCTGTGAACGGCGTGAAGTTTGATGGATGTTTTGCGTGAGAGTTGCAGTAATGGTGTCGTCATATTCGCCCTGGTATACTGAAGCGCATCGCTAGCTAGTGTACGCACTTTCCACGCATGTTCCTTTCAGTTCAAGTGTTGCGCTCATTACGTACCTATGTCGAAAGTGCAATGGAGGGGCTTACCTGACCTGGGCAGTCAGGCACGGCTTACCCGATTAGGAAAACTATCGCATCCCACAACATTGTGGGGGAAGAGGCACCGAACAACATCACCTTGGTTCTTTATAACGTGCTTTCTGGACTAATTTCATCTCAAATATATATCACATTGACGTTACTACTACTACTAAGAATTCTACGAACTTGCATCAAACAGTAAGCTCAACCCTCCTCCCAGATGGGATGGAACCGACGTGCCGGTCTCACAGCATTACTAACGCGCACCGTACAAACAGTGTCTGGAACCCTCGTCCCCCTCACCGTCATCAAAGGCGCAGGCCATGAATTCATCCCCTTGCCAAAAGGCGACAACGCGACTGTTGCCGATTTCCACACGTAAGCCACCCCCTCTTGTACCATCATCACCTTTTCCCTCTCTCCCCAGCAATCCAAGCCAGTCTGCAATGATCGCGATCCATCTCGTTCGAAGAGTATCTTTGCGTATAGAACGATTTTGTATCGCGGGAATCGAGAATGGCTCGTCGCTCCGCATCATCTCACTTCCTCCAAGGCCACGCTCCATCATCTAAACTCTATTTCTAACTCACGCCAGCATCCGCACACAAACCCCCTCCTCACCCGCACACCTAACATCCGGCTTCTACAAGATTGAGGCCGGGCCTTCGAAACCCGCCTCTTATGACTTTGAGGAGACGAAATATGTTCTGAGTGGTCAGATCGATGTGCTGGATGAGGCAACGGGGATCACGCATCATCTTGTCGCGGGCGATTTTGCGTTTTTCCATGTAGGGAGTGAGTAATTGCCGATGTACGAACTGCATGTGAGACAAACACTGACTTCGTACACCCATCTTTAGGTAAGGTGCAGTTTTCGACGAAGAGTGCTGGAATGGCGTTTTATGCTGTTACGAGGCCGGTTAGGGTGGCGCATCCGGGGTTGGTGGGGAGGGAGGAGAAGACGTCGAAGTTGTGAGGAGTGAGAGAATTAGGAACGGGAAGAGAGAAAAAGAAAAAGAAAGGAGAGAAAGATTATAAACTGGGGTGTTGTGAAGTGTAGAGGGAAGGGTTGGTTGGTGTCGAATGACGCGCCGAATGAGCGTTGCTGCACAAAATCGCTGCAGCAGAGACGCTTCCTCAGCTGCTCGTACGGATTCGAGATCTAGTCAATGCAAAAAGAAGACTTGATAAATGATGCTACGTCAAGAACAAACCTCTCTGAATGTCGTGCGATAGTCGATATCCGTGCGGCGAAGTCTTTCTTTGTGCGACGATACCTAGGTACAGTTGCGTATACATGCTGCGATTTGCAGCGTCATAACAGTAGAAAGCCATACTCTCCAGATTTCAGTGCAATTGCGCCGCAAGCCACGAACGAAACCATCGCGTTCCAGGTCAAAGTCCGCGATGGTGGTGATGGGTTGAGTTTTAACCACCAACATCACCCTGAAAAGGAACAGAGCAAAGCAGAACATCACTCTTAGGGCCCAGCCCAGAGTGGATCTATGTACACCACGAGTATTGTGTTATGCAAGCTCCCTTTTAGGTAGCCAAGGCCATGGTATGGGATTTCCAGGTGCCCGAGTCAAGGCACACTCCACTGAAGCTTCTCGACCAGGTACACCGCCTGCACATGCAGTTCACGATGCTTGATATGGATTCGTCGGATGGAGACCGTTTTAGCTAATGGCTTCAATTGGTTCGTGTGGTAGCGTATTGGATCGGAGCTCTAGAATGTCGGAGGGAGTCGAATGGTCCGATGTTGGCGCTTTGGTGGTGGGTTTAGCGATGTGGTCCACCTCCGACTTTCAGATCAATGCTGAGCTGGTTTGATGGCTGGTCGCAGCTCTCGATATCGCCATCTTTGCTGAGGCCGAGGAACAGCAGTAACGTTCAGTATGCGACATCAGCGACAAGATATTCGGTGCGATAGGAACTGCTAAGCATCTTCTCTCCCGGATGCTTGAGCAGTGATGTCTGCGCCGCCGGTTCTGCCCGAAGCGTCCCCCAACCCGCCATGCGAGGCCATGCGAGGACCCCGGGTTCCACCCACCTACCCAACAACACGGGCTGGAGAACCGGGGGAAGACGAGGCTGGAGCGGAACAAGTCGGACGGCGTACTTTAGTAAGGTATGCGCCCTCTGCGCTGCCCTCCCGGCTCGTCCTAAACAGGCATGGGCGCCGAAGTAAAGCGTTTTCTCCGATGGTGAGGGGATATGCATGCATGGCCTTCACACCAACCCGCCCCTCTCCCCATGCTCCGATTCCGATGCACGCATGGACTTTCTGATCTTGGGGGAATTGGCTATTCGCGCCGTTTCCTGACACATCACGAGGGCGTTCGACGTCATTGCGCGCGTTGTTTGTTGGCGTAGCGCGCAGAGTTTGGTATTGGTTGGGCCGTTCGAGATGCCTGGTAGTTTGGGAACAGCGAGAACTGGTCGCGAACGTTACGCCATGCGCCACTGCCGCATGTTCCGCGATGCTTATCTTCATGTCAAACTTGGCACCCTCGAATACCAGCGATAAAGACGTCCTGCTGTGGTATGCCAAAGTTCCTCGAGACGACTACACGCGCGACCTTCCACACCTGTCCGGAGAGTATCTCGGCAGGAATATTGGATCCAACCGCAGAGCCGCATGTGGGGCGCTAGAAGCTTCTTTGCAGCCAAGCTCCACCAAGGCGGTCGGTCCTTTGCTTGTTTATCTCCACCCGTCTATACTCTTCCTGGGCAGCCCATGATAAGTCTGCAACAACCGGCTTTGCGCTGGTGCTTACTACCCCGGCATTGCGATCCGCGCAAGGCAAATTTTTTGCCGCGTTCGTGCCATGGAGACTCCACGCGTACGTCACGTCACGTTGGTGGTGGGATGGAGAGCGCCATGGGGAGGCTTCTCCATGGGCATGGGTCGTCTCCACTGGGGTTTATAAAGGGCGGAGATGCGTCCGTTTGAGGGGTTGTTGTGAGATACCAGCCTTTTGCTGCAGCCTTTCTCCCTTTTTCTTCCTCCCCTCCTCACTGTTGATCTCTTGTTGATCACTGCCCATCATGGACGAGAAGGACACCAAGATGGTTGAGGAGACCTCGTCGCCGCAACACACTCTGCAAACCGAAAAAGCCGACAACATCCAGGTCGCACCCACACCGGACTACTCCGCACCCAAGGCAAAGACAGAACAACTCGAGGATGCGAGAGGATGGGAATCCGAGAACCTAATCCAGGATCTTGAGAAGGAGTTGGAGCAGGCCAACTACAAGAAGGGCTTCTTCGACATCGAGTTCAAGAACCCTAAGCATTTCACATGGATGATTGTCGCGTTCGCATCCATGGGTGGTCTGCTATCTGGCCTGGATCAGTCGCTCATCTCTGGTGCTAACCTCACACTGCCCGACGACCTTCATCTTACTGCCCAGCAAAACTCGCTCGTCAATTCTGGTATGCCGCTCGGAGCCGTCGCTGGTGCCTTCCTCATCTCGCCCTGCAACGAATACTTCGGTCGCCGCTGGGCCATCATCATCTCCTGTATCCTCTACACCATCGGTGGTGCGCTCGAAGCCGGATCCATGAACTACGGCATGATTGTCGCCGCCCGTGTCATCCTCGGTGCTGGTGTCGGTCTCGAAGGTGGTACCGTACCCGTCTACGTCGCTGAGACTGTCGAGAGCAGACTCCGTGGTAACCTCGTCTCCCTCTACCAGTTCAACATCGCCCTCGGAGAAGTTCTTGGCTACGCCGTCGCCGCCATGTTCATCACTGTACCTGGCAACTGGCGTTACATCCTCGGAAGCTCCCTCGTCTTCTCCACCATCATGGGTGTCGGTATCCTCTTCATGCCCGAATCCCCTCGATACCTTATGCACAAGGGCAAGCCTCTGGAGGCCTTCAAGGTCTGGAAGCGCATTCGCGGCACTGCTACTCATGAGGCACGCGAGGAGTTCTTCGTCATGAAGGTCAGCACTGAGATGGAAGAGGCTGAGGTCGCTGCCGGACGCACCAACCGCTTCCCATGGATGGACTTCTTCACAAAGCCGCGTGCTCGCCGCGCCATCATCTACGCCAACATCATGATCTTCCTCGGCCAGTTCACCGGTATCAACGCCATCATGTACTACATGTCCGTCCTGATGCACCAAGTCGGCTTCGACACCGTCACCGCCAACTACATGTCTCTTGTCGGAGGCGGTTCCCTCCTCCTCGGTACCATCCCCGCCATCTTCCTCATGGAGACCTGCGGTCGTCGCTTCTGGGCCATTGCCATGCTGCCCGGTTTCCTGGTCGGTCTCGTCCTTGTCGGTATCTCCTACCACATGGATTCTCTGAGCGCTACCCTCGGCACCTACTTCACCGGTCTCATTCTCTACGAGCTGTTCTTCGGTTCCTACGCCGCATTGACCTGGGTCATTCCCTCCGAGGTCTACCCCACCTACCTCCGTTCCTACGGTATGACCACCTCCACCGGATGGCTCTTCCTGTCCTCCTTCATCGTCACCTACAACTTCACCGGCATGCAAAACACCTTCACCAAGACTGGTCTTGCGCTGGGTTTCTACGGCGGCATCGCCGTGCTGGGCTGGTTCTACCAGATCTTCTTCATGCCTGAGACGAAGGATCTCACTCTTGAGGAGATTGACCAGTTGTTCCAGAAGCCTACACGTCAGCTTGTTGCTGAGAATGCGAAGAGCTCGTGGCAGGTTACAAAGGACTTGTGCCACTTTAGGTTCAAGAAGGTCTTCATTGATAACAACAGGAGGCGCGGACGCGAGGAGTAGGAGATGAAGAGTTTCGATAGGAGAGTCTCAGGTTGCCACGTGCACCTGAAACTGTAGAGGTTCATTACGATGAATGCTCGTGTTATGAGCGTATGATGAACGCCGGAATATTTGGTCGGAAGATATGATAATTACAATATACCCACAATGTACATTTTGATTTAGACACCCTTTTCCCATTTGCATGGCTTCGTGACTTGAGACCTTTTGTTGCGTTGTCTTGGTAGACGCGTTACCCATATCCCATTAGCAAGAATTGTGCGCAGTGCTCTACGCACGGCCTGTGTCTCTGACGGATATTTTAAGGAAGCTAGGCCTCGTATAATCCCATCCACAGTGCGCCGGAGATCATCAACTGTTATATTCCATACCCAGCGTAAGATAGCCCTGAAGACCAACACATAATACCTCTTCTATCATCTCCATCAAACTCATCCAGGGTGTTGAAACTGCACTCTTACCAAGACAAACCCAAGACAGTCCCAGCGTCTGCATCATAGCTTAAGACGAAACCCAGACACGCTCACTCTACACCGATGACCAGCCCCTTCTACAAAACACATCTCTTCGCGTGTGCGAAACGCAGTATTCGTCGCTCTTGTGAGATTACGCTCGTTTACCAAAGATATCAGTAAACCGGCACTCCGCTTATCACGCTCATTCTAAGGGTAACGAGAGAAGATCGATCATTTCCATCGCTATTATCTTACTCCATTTATCGCAATTCTCTTTCGTTCCGAAGACCTGCGAGTCGAACAATTCTCTCGGCCTACGATTTCATAACGATCATCATCCATCAAACGGCCGACCATGCCATCAGACCACCTCTCCACCACGCTAATACCCGTGGATATCCCAACCACTGTTAACGAAAACGCTTCTTCCGCTACCGACATCCCCGGCGTGCTTCTACTCATCCTCGTCACCAGTCTAGCGGTCGTTGGGATGAATATTGTGGGGTTTGTTATCGGAGTGATTGGGTGTATGGGTTGGGATGCTGTGAGTGAGCATAGCAGCGGAGATGGTATGTTTTTGTTTGTTGTTCTTCCGACATAAGGTTCGGTGATGGTTGGGAGCTTAGAGGCGCGAAAGCTGACATGTATCTTTTTGTGTTAGGCCAGGTCACCCGGGAGGGTCAGAACGCTATCGATGACTGTATCGGGGATGGAAGGGGTGATGTGGTAGCGTCGCGTATCGTCAAAGTACTTGGAGACACTGCATAGTTGGGTGGATGTGAGAAAGCGGACACATATGTTGTGGAATGAAAGCATGGCGCTTCTTGGTCGGAGGAATGATATCGAGCTATCAGAAAAGAGGAAGTCGCAAAAGAGAGAAAAGGTATGCAGCAGAAACAACGACCCGTGGCAACAGTCGCTACACAAGCCGAGTAGAAAACCCGTCTCTAGACCTGCTCCCATGCTCTTTCCTGTCACGTGTAAATGATCCAAACCAACACCATCCCACGCACTCAAATCTGCACCTTCCTAAACTTCAACGCCTTCGTCGGATCAGGCATACTCTGCGTGCTCACATCAACCATCGGATACCTGACGGTCTCATCGTTCGGCATCTTAACATCATACTCGAGGATCAGCCTGACCAAAATCATCTTGATCTCATTGGCAGCGAAGAAGCGGCCCGGGCAAGCGTGGGCTCCGTAGCCGAAGTTGAGGTTGGTCTCGTTGGTGGTGACGAACTGGTTGCGTGCAATGTCCGCTGCTTTGCCGCTCTGGCGTGCCTTGTAGGCGCGGAAACCGTCGAATTCGTCGGCGGAGGGGTAGTTCTTTTCGTCGAGGTAGACGGCTGCCGAGGGGACTTCGATGGTGACGCCGGGCGGGATGTATTGGCCGTTGCTGAGGGTGATGCCTTTGAGGACGCGGCGGTTGAAGGCCGCTGGAGGGGGTGGGGTTAGTTGTGATGTTCTCCAAGAGTGATGCATATCGAGAGAATTTAACTTACTGTAGCCTGTTGGGTAGAAACGAATGACTTCCTTCATGTAGCTATCGACTTTCTCCATCTGTTGCAGAGCGCGGGAAGTAATGACTCCATCGTTGTTGGCCATGACATTGCGGATCTCCTCACGGAGAGGATCGATGTACTCTGGTGTGACGGCGAGCGTGTGCATGATGCTGGTGACAGTCATACTTGTGGTGTGGATGGCGGCGAAGATGAGACCCAGTTGGAACCTAGTAATTTCGTCGATCGTGTCTTTACCTTTACCCCTCGTGATCATCCACTGCAGCATGTCGTCTGGCTCTTGCCAATTCGGATCTTTCGCCTTGGCGGTCATCCTCTCCTCTACGATCGGGTGCAGAAAGTCGCTCAGTTGTTGCTCGATCTTGCGAAGCTTCACGATCTCTGGGAGGCGGGGGCACAGGAACGGCTTCAGCCATGGGCGGACCTTCTTGCAAGCTGTGACTCCTGCCACGAGATCCATCGTGTAGTTGGTTCCGAGCTTGATGTATTCTGGGTTGCGACATAGTTCTGGTCCGACGAAAATGCGACCGGAGACTTTTGCAATGACATCGACGAGCTCTTTGAAAATGTAAACGTCAGTCCATTCTTCGCATGGGGGCATAGACTCTCGAAGAGCGATGTCGACTTCCGTGGCGATTGTTGGATTTAATCGAGCTACCATTGCATCAGTTTCACCATCTCGTGAGCAGCGTTATTCGTTTCGACCTACGGAGTGCTGGCGTGAGGTCGTGCTTGACCGAATGGAGACCGGTCGCGCCTTCAACCTGCAGTTTGGTGTATTTGACTTCCATGAGCTATAGGCGGTTAGCCTTGTTTCGACATTAATTGCTCACGTCTACATACCTGCTTGACGGCGGCCGGGAAGCTGAGAACATCATCTGGGAGTTTTCGCAGCTCTGGGAGCAGACTTGAGGGTATGACGATATTGTCTTCGCCTAAAGAGGTATGAGCGATGCATTTTCTTTTTTCTTGGAATCCGTCAACATACCCTGCTCTCCTACAATTCTGTACACCGAGTCTTTGAACTAGTCGCGCTGTGAGTAAGAGCATTTCAAAAGACCCACGATTAGCTTACTTTGGCGTAACCATCTTCATACATCTTCTTAGCAGAAGTGAGGTATGCCTGTCGGTGTTTCTCTCCGGTCTCTCCGCCGAGAACCGGCAGGCTTCCCAGCTGGGCCTTTCGTTTAAGTTTGGGAACGTATGCGCAGACTGCGAAAAAGAGGGTTGCGATAGCCACAGTCTGCAGCGTGTGCGTCAACTGCGCCATAGTTTGGCTGTCCATCATCGTAGATTCCTGTGTAGGAGGCACCGCGGAGGTGTTGATGTTTTCGAATTTGGCGGCCATCTTCGAGGTAAGCAGTAGGGTTGCCCTTAGGTTCGATATATCACCTGCGGGTGCTGCGTGTTGGTGTCGGAAAGGTGGACGGTGAGTGGCGGGTGGAGTCGCGACGTGGTCGTCCTTCTACATATACCGAGAATGTTTCCCCTGGTCTAGAAAAGCCAGGATCATTGGTGCGCTTCGCTCTATACGGTTGATACGGTGTATACACAGAGCGGATCCTTGGTTCCGGCGGTCGCGCTGTTAGCGATGGAGCCGTCTACTGACCGCTAGGGTCTGACGGGCAAAGCGCTCGACGATCCCCAGGCCAAGCCTGACCGTTTGTGTCTCGGGGTCACACATTGAGTTCAGCCCTCAGCACTCCATTCGTACTCGACGTCAGATCACTGGGCAAAGGGAACAAACCGGACACTCTTAGCGAGTACCTCATATGTCCTTTGTCGAGGTTGCTGAATATGCCTCAGCGTCACCAATCTTTATCTTTGACGGTGAGAGACGATCCAATCGATGGCCTTGTAGTACGGGAAGTACGCCCGAAGTGCTTCACCAAGCAGCCTAGACTGACGCGTATGTGCGGCTCGGAAGGATCATTACCCTGCGCGGGCGTTGGTGAGCACGGTCGGTGAGGGGCATCAGCAGAACCCTGGCAACGGACCGCACGCGCCATTCCGTCGATGAAAGAGCAGTCGTCCTTCGTGTCGGTGCAGGCAGTGCACGATGGATATGTTTGTGTAACCAGGTCGTTAAAGAGAGGCAGGTGCAAGAAGGAGCTGCTGGACCCTTGCTGCGGCTGACGCCTCTTCCGTCTTCCGTTCATCTAACCGAGCCAGATCTCTACGCGAGGCTGCTGCACCAGCACGGGAATGTACCCGAGTTTGAATCCTTCGCTGGCCATTCTCCATCATTATGATCCTTGCTGATTCATCCAATATGAAGTCGATGGATACGACATACGACTGCCTGTGCAGCTACCCAACTTTGCGACATCCAGAATCTGCAGCAAGGACTCCACAAGCAAGGAGGGATGGCTGCCCACACCGGATCACGATGTTCCGACATGTCGCTGCACCACCTTCCTCCGTCCTGGTCCTCCAACAAACGCATCGTAAGCACTTTATCATGGAGGACCCATGGACAAACCACATAACCGATGCGAAAGACGCCTCGTCGCTTACCCTAGTACATGGACATGTCCACGCGTCCAACCAGGCAACGAAGAAGTAAGCGCCGTTAAAACAGACCGATATGTCGCGCAGCAAGCCCAACCCCAAGCACATGGCAAGCCACATTCACCACGTAGTACATACCACAAGGAAATGCTCACTGGCACATCTTCAACAGCACTGTGGCACTTGGCGATTGTAGGACAGTTCTCGTCTCGACAAACTTTAGCCCACCGTATCGCGCGTATTCCAGCACCCAATCAGAGCCAAAAAGAGCTCTACTACCCTCCCATGCAAATGTGTATCCAGACTTTCGCTTTCGCTTTCGTTGCTGAGGTTGGCCGTTGCCCTAGGCGGACCGATTTCCCCGCCTCTTCGCCGTCATCAATTCGGGATGTAGATCGCCCGGTGCTAGCACACCGGTGTACTCACGTGATCCTCACATCTGCGCAAGAATAACCTGCTCTTGGTCAGCCATTTATTCATGATTCGTACGGCAAGCATCTTGAAAGCCATAAAATCTGGTGTAGTAATAACTAGTGGCGCTCTTGGCATTATTAACGATAGAGTGCGCCTTAACCTCAAACTAAAGCCTGCCCAGGTGGTCTTGGCTCGGGCTGGTTTGAGATTGCATTGTGGTATACGGCATGATTGCGATGGCTTTGATGTTGCTTGGGCATCACCAAAATCATTCGCGCAGCACCAAACTTCATGTGCCAAGAGTCTCTCGACTTACGTGTACATGATGGTGAAACGGCGTATGGAGCTGCGAATTTCCAGTCTCTTCCGGTTTCAAAATGATCATATCATGACAGTGTAGTTGGCAGTCCTGATATTCCATTCTACGCGAATTGATTGTTTCCTAGTGTTATGATTGAATCATCATAGCGACCGAATGAAACCAAAAGGTAGCAAAAGAAGTTTCTTAAGTGAAGAACGGGAAGGACTGTAAAGTGTAGAAACAGATGTAGATCTATTCACGACGACTTTGTTCGAAGTCATTGGGACCTCCTCTCCCGACAATCGAATTCAGAGAGAAGAGCACATGGGCATAGAAGAAGGCTTGCGAATAGAGATGGAGATCACGAGAAGAATAGCTGATGCGAAAGATATAGATTAGCGGAGTAAAACGAAACGTGTTCCTCTGGTCATACGAAACCCAGACATATTATGTCGTTCCGAAGAGACTGGAGATGCAGTTCAGTACGTTGCAAGGTGCGAGGACGAAGCACGAATGATGCCAACGGATAGCACCCCCATGCGAGATGTGAACTACTAACCTTTTCCAACATATGCGGCGTACAGACTCTAATTAGTGAGACAAACGATCAACAGCTGCACAGGCTAAGCGGTTATTATGGTGCGAAATATATATTGTGGTGTAATCTTTCTATACTCAGAACGTGGTGCAATCAAGAAATACATGTATAGCAACAGCTAGTAACGGCTCCAGTTCTTGCCTTGTACTCTTTACTCGTATAACATCTCATCGCCGCTCGATGTCATACCCAGAACGATTAAGTATACCTCCTTTCCTTCGAAATCATTCCTTTGACCCTTTACAGAGTCTCAGCACAAACCATCGGCCCCTCCACCTCCGCCCTCTTATCCTTCCCACACATCACCTCCACAATGGTAAGCGCAAAAAGCATCGCAGTCCCTGGCCCCCGACTCGTGATAACCTTGCCATCAACCACAACCCTCTCCTCGCTGTACTGCCAACCAGCCTCCTCAACTTCTTCCTTCACACTGGGATGACTCGTAACACGCATCTTGCCCCCATCCGGAGTCACTGCCTCAGCCCAATTCCCCGCAGCTACAAGCGCCGTTGTCGCTGCGCAAATGGCAGCAACCCATTTCCCGTGGTTACGGAAGTGCCAAATGAGTTGGAGGACGTCATAGTTTTGGCAGAAGGTTTTAGCGCCGGGTGCGCCGCCAGGAAGGATCAGGATATCGTAGTGCTCATACACGTTATGTGCCGTCTCATTTAGCAGATCGGTGACTTTTCGGTAGTCTGGTACGATGCGTATGTTGCGTGACATGCTAAAACCCCAGATGAGTTGCTTTGCTACGCGCGGATCTGCGGGGGATAGGATAGGGCAAGATAGCGATCGAGATGGGAGATGATGGAGAGCCTGGATGGGTTATACTTACTGTGCATGGCCTTCATTCTTGAGCATTACACCAGCGGATTTCACCTCGAAGCCCGCACGGGTTAGGACTGCGATGGCATGTTAGCATCGGCATCTCCATCAGCACATTGAGTAGAACTCTTCTTCACGGCCGTGAAAGTAGCCCACTAATCGTCCTAAATAATTATGCATCTATTGCCTACATCTTTCGGACTCGCGCATGGGTAGGTATAGTTCATGCTCAGCTGCTAAGCATCGGTGCAACAACCAGGAAATGGGCACGATTGTCGTCAAATTGTATGTTATAGCTCAAACGATCCGATGATAATCCAGTTGAACGGCACGTGCCTTTCAACAGCTTGGGAGTGTGATGAGATGAGACCTTATTAAACGTACCGTCGTAAGGCGTCACGAATTCGATCTCCTCCGATCCATCCGCGACCAAGATTAGGGCTTTCGGCATCGTAGATTATACACCGCACTTCCTTGATAGATGAAAACTGTGGTGGTACTACAAGGTACGTGTGGGGGAATTGTTTGAAGCAATGGCTGAGAGAGGGTCGATGTTGATTGAGCATGCTCCACACTTTAGGCAAGGGTGACGTATGCGGAGTAGGGGGGGGAGGGGGAGGGGCTCGGAAACTCATTCCGAACGTTTCCTACAATCATGTCCTGCAATGGCACACGAGGTAAAACATTCCAAGATCTATGATAGATAGGAAGGAAGTTAGTCAGTTTACATCACAAAGTCACGACATCACAGCCAACTCCATACAGAAAAAGGTCGTCAAAGATATAGCATTCGCTGCCTCTCCTCCTCGGTACGTTACGCCCAAAGCAATCGGTCGTCAAGGATATCACGAAAAAAAAGAGGACACCGTATAAGTCTCGCCGTCTGCTATATACACACCTTTCGCCCGTCCTGTGTGCTTTGCTTGTGTATGAAACCTTGTAGGGTTCCTCCTAGATCTTCATCCCACGTGTAATAGAAAAGGAGCAAAGGGCGCTAAAACAGGACTCGAGCCGAACTCAGCAGCATCTTTGAAGACACCAAAATGTGCAGAAGATGCGTACATTTCACCACTCTTCTTCTATGCATTCGCGTGGAACCCCCGGGATATCTCTCTCTTCTCTCTCTTTCTCTCATAAGCTCATGCAATGTGACAAGAAACCACCTCGTACCTATAAGACAGGACGTCTTATAAGACATGAGCGGTCCTCCGTCTTCGTCAAGATATTAGAGCGGTTGTTGCAACTTGATGGAGCGCCTGCCTCCTCCATCTTGCTGGCTAGCCAGTTGGGAAAACAAAAGCAAACAGGGTATGTCACAAAAAACCGGGAAGAAAAGCAGCCAGACCGCGTCTATCGTTGCAAGGGTGTAAATCGCATCGCGGAAAGTTTGGAGGTATCAAAGGCGAGGTAAAGACGTGCGAGTGAACAAGCAAATGGGCCCCTAGCATGACCATGCTCGCGGAAACTCCGAAACACCGGGTACATCGTGTGAAAGCAAACGCAGACATAGGTTCGTAATATGCCCCAAAGGGCCTCCCAGATCGGTATGTAGAACTGGTGGTGGATAGTGAGGGATGCGCAAAGAATTTGCTAAGATCACAAGCTCATGGTCAACCATTCCTGTAAGTCGTTCGTTAGCGTTCGTCGTTTGATACTTGAGAAGATGTTACTTACCCATTCAGCAGGACCAGATGATTGCAAGCCTTGGCCCATAGCACCCATCGGAAGTGCGCCCAGATTCTGGCCTGGGAAAGGACTGGGACTAGCGATGGCAGTGTCTTTTCTGCGCAATGGCGCTCTACCACTCGTATCGTCCGCATCGCCCATTTCGAGCTCCTGTGATTCCGCTTTGCTCGAGCCGCGAACACGCTTCGGCGCAGGAGCGACAGTGCGAGTCTGTGCCAAGTTTACGGAGCTGTTGGACTTAGGCGGACCAGGCGCGATTGGAACCACACCGCTCGGTTTTGAGGATGTCGGTGTGGTAGATGAGGACATGGTACCGGAGGCGCCTCCACCCGAGCCAGTAGATTTTGGAGACTCAGACTCGGCCGCCTTGTGGGACGTGGGAGTCGTCACCGGGGTGTGCGCGATTGAGTTCTTTCGCGACGACTTCTTTGACGATCGCGTAGATGTCGTGCCTACAGGTGCGTTGCCGCTCCCGCGGTTGCGCTTCTTGATTACATCGGTCTTGAGCGACAAGGGCCGAACAACTCCGTGCAGCTTTAAGAACAAGCCACATGCATTGCAAAGTGGATGTCCCTCTGGGTTGCGTCTCCACAAAGGCGTTGTCTGGGTAAAGCAGTTGGTGCAAGTTGTGGGGGCACCACCGTCACCCTGCTTCGATCCACCAGGACTTTGAGGCCGTGATGGGGCTGCAGAATTAAAGCCAGACTCTGGCGGTGAATTGGGTGACGAGACTAGACCATGCATGCCCTGGTGCAGCATTCCAGCAGCGTTAGGTGTTGAGCTAGTGCGGGGTATTTTCTGGCGTCGTGGATCGCTCCCTCGATTGCGTATGTCGCTTACAGAGGCAGCCGAGCCATGCGTCCGCCCAAGACTGCCCCCAGGACTCCAGTGATCTTGCGGTGAGTGCACCATTTCGGTGCCGCCAATTGTGACCGTCTTGCGTGGGGGTCCTGCCGGGTACCGCGCTTGCATCGGGTTGAATTGATTCGAGAGATTTGTCTCCCACTGGTAGCCAGCATTGAAGTCAAGTGACCCGTCCTCCATCTGCGAGTAGTCCTGTGGCATGGTACGGTCTGCGAACGCGCTTCCCTCATCGTCCTCGGCGTCAGAATCTGCGCCAAAGGTGAACATGTTCTCCTGACGTCCCATCTGCATCTCGTGCTGCTGTCGTAGCGGCAGATGGTTGTGGAGTACTTGAGACGGATCTACGTGACTCGACTGGCCAAACGACGACGCTGAGGAGAATGGTAGCGAGCCGCTAGTGCTCGTGACTGGACTGAAGACAGAGTCGGGACCGCCGGCACCAGGGTTGAAGATGAACTGCGGCTGCATGGAGGTCGACAGGTTGGAGGGGCGGTGGGGTCCATACGAGGCGCCGCCGTGCGAGTTGCGGATGTCCATGCCACTCCGGTCAAAGTACATCTGGTTGTCCTCGGGTATGGGCTGGGGAGTGGAGACGGTAGAGGGGAAGGCGGAGCTGGGTGGGGAGTAGTAGTCGGTGGAGTTGAGGGAGGAGGCCATGGACTGCTGGTTGAACATGTTGGAGTTGAAGGCGTTGTGGCTCATGAGGGGCGAGCCGACAGGGGAGAAGCCCGAGAAGTTCTGCTGGTAAGGGCCGGCGGAATGTATGACGGGGTCGTCGTGCATGGAGAAGGTGTCTATGCTGAAGGGAGCCTGGGCCTGTGAGGCTGGGAAGGTGGGGGGCTGCATGGAGTGGTCGAGCGAGTACTGGTGCAGGTCGTGCTCGGCCTGGGCGTCGGTGGGTATCATGATACTGTTGACGGGAGGGACCAGAGGAGAGGCTTCAGCGCGCCGCTTGGGAGGCTGATAAGAGGTTAGTGAGGAAATGGCAGGGCGAGAGATAAGGAACTCACTCGTCGCTCGTCGATGCTGGTCTTGCGGACGTGTCGCGGAACGTAGCCAAATTCATCCTCTCTGTGGATAGTAGGAGGCACCGAGGGCGCGGAGGCGCGGGCGAGGGAGAGGTTGTGGTCGTTGGCTAGATGCGGCTTTCTTATCGGTATCGCTGGGGCTGTTGCATTAAATGGAGCCGCATCCTCATTCGACAATTCGGGCGACAGGCCTGCAGGACTGCCGACGGACGACGGAAATATAAAATCGTCCAGGTTCATGGCGTCGTGGGGCGAGTTCTGCTGTACCTGCGCTTGCTGGTCCTGCGACTTGCGCAGCTGCTGGGCGATGCCGCTGGGAGCGGATCTTGGCGGCGGTCTTGCGCCTGCTGTTGAGGGCGGCGGCGGCATCAGTTCAGCGTGGTGCGCATCGGGAGCGGGCCTGCGCGCGAGGAATCACAGTTAGCCAGCTGGTATTGGGGAGTCAAGTGGTAGCGACGCAAAAGCAAGTGCGGCATATGCGTACCCTTTATTGCGATCCATCTCGGCGCGGCGCATGTTCATGGCCATCATCCGCCAGGTCAGGTTCTCCATGCGCTCAGCATTGGGAAGCTGCGTCTTTGCCCGCGAGTACAGCTTCCAGATTTGCGTGCCCAGGGGGTCGTTCTTCTGCAGTTGCTCTGGCGATTCCACGCTGGGGGCGCCCGCATCGTTGCCGAACGCTGGGAAGATGGCATCCTGGAGCATGCCCCTCTTGGAGCTCGTGTCATGGGCCGACTGTACCTCCATTTGGCCCTCTGGTCTGTCAAAGTCCATGGGTTTTCAGTCGGGGTGGTGCCCTCTTTGGTGGGCGGCGGATATTGCGAGTGTGCCTCTCACGGGAAAGCGATGATGTAGCTGCGTCGGCGCGTGCTCTGAATCGGATGGGCGCACCCCACGTTAGCTGCGGACCTCAGCTGCAACCAAGCCGAAGTAGGCCCTGCACTGGCACTGGAAGGTAGGCTGCGAGAAATAATACTAGGTTCGAGAGGCCCAGCGTAAGAGCGGGATTGTCAGTTGCTTGATGCGTGCTGAGTGCTGGCCTCGCACAGCGACAACGGCCTGTCACGAGTAGATATTGGACTGTGGCTGCTGTCCTCCACGGGGAACAAGGCTCGAAATGTTCGCGCTCCCGGGACCAGTGAGCGGCGCAATAATTGAATTGCAGCGATGCGGGCTCCAGCGTGCGACGGGCAGCCGGTGGCACTGGGTGGGTCGTGAGTCGTGACGCTGGGCCTTGGTGAGCAGAATGAGATGCCTGTGTGGAGCGTTCGGCACCCACGCTCAGACTACGCTGCCCCCACCATTCACTCTCTTCACTCTCGGACGCCAATCACACGTGCAGCCTGCACCCTAGCTGCTAGGGTCCTGTTTGGGGCGTTCCCTACCCTCGCAGCGCGGCACGCCCTCTCCACACTGTCGTCAAGTGCGCGACTCAGAAAAGCAATGCTGCGCGCACACGACACCCAGACCTGACGCGTTTGCGGCGTGAAGCCTCCGGGCCCGCAGCCACTGCAACCTCAGATGTGCGATGACCCACGGCGGTTGAGCTCATGGCCCGCGAGGTGTGTGTGGGCTGAACGGGAGAATGCTTGCCTGCCGCTTAGCATGCACGCCCTTGCTCCTATCGAGACCGCCTGAACCGTGCTGCGAGGATTCTTGGGAACCCCGGACAGAGTCTCGGAGCTCAGAATTACGAGCGGCCAATTTGTCGGCGTGTGCTGCTGTCGTGCAGACCAGCGACGCCAGTCAACACCAGAGCCCTACCAGAAGAACCCTAGGCCCTCGGTGTCTCGTTTCGAGAACAATTAGAGAAACCACGATTCACGATGCCATCTGCACTGCGCTGATCCCGGGACGTCACTTCCTTCAGGCCTCGCCAATGTTCCCTCTTGACATGTTCTACTGCACGACTACGGCCCACCAACACCAGCCGGCAAAAGCTTACGCGAAGAGACATCTGCAGCCCGCCTCGATTGGCTCCTGTGCATTGCCTACCCGCTCCTGTCGACGTCTACGCTGCGCTACGCTGTAGCCTCGATGGAGGCTGCACTGCTCGACCCAGGGCAAGTATGCCTTGCCTCGCCTGCCTCACCGTCACCGCGAGCTTGTCAGCCGACTGCATGCAATAGCAGTATTGTGTCTTGTGACCAGCGCCGAACAAGAGGGCTTTCACCGCGTGTATAGATCCATAGCACTCCCATCGTTTACCCGACGGTGGAGCATGTCATCCGAATGGTGCCGAACGCGACTGCATCTCGGCACTTCCTTTCCTAGATTTCCCGATAGCCTCACAAATCTCAGGGTCTTTGTTTACCAGGCCCACACAACGATCCACCGCACATAGCGCGGAGCACGTGGTTGCAAGTGAACTGCGCTTTCAGTCGCTCATCCGACAACGCCTGCCGGTAGCAAAACACACGCCATTGCAAGTTTGTGGCGCACTCAACAACCGTAACACTGCAGCTGACGCCATTGGGCCGCGGCTGCTGCTCCCTCGCAGGGCATTGGCACAACCAAACTCTGCTTCTTCACAAGTATATACTTTCAATCTCTTGCCTGGGGGGCCTGACTGACCTGCGGTTCCGCAGTCAAGATCCGGACGGGTGGGAGATACATTACCAGGACGATGCAAGATCCAACGGTGACGCGGACGGTGGAGACACCTGAACTGTAAAGTCGAGAACATGCAGCTTGTCCTGTAGTCGCTGTCGCAGTGGCGGGCGTACCTCTCCTTCTAGAACTATGCACCTATTGCAGTTCAAGATCTCGACTTTATGTTAGGGCCGCATCGGGCAGGGAAGACTCGACGGCTCCTTCAATACACTATCCGACTGACAACGGACCACGTTACATTCCCAACGATCTTGAGGCACGCTGAGCGGTACCTGTGGATCGGACGCCGTTGCTTTCGCTTTCTCGCTCTCGGTCCCCTCCTTTCCAACCGGACGACAATTTTAGCCGCGAGCTGTCCCTAATATCAGCTTACAGGGAGCTGGCTATTGGTGGACTCGTTTCATGCAGCATATTGCTTTTCCAGGTCGAACTGCGTACCCACCGGGTTACCCACCAAAGTAAAGGGTCCAGGGCGATGTTGATCTTTCCACTCGACTCCCTCCGACATCTGCAATGGCATTACTTCGGCCGTCGATTTCATCTAGCACCAGCCGCGAACACCCAATGTTTGATGTTGCGCGTCCGCTAACCTGGATACAATCGCCGGACCCCTGTTGTCCGACCGCCGTGGTGGAGTTTCACATGTCAAAGGCTCGGAAACAGAAAAAGGTACGAATACACATAGGACGCGCAACAGCGTAAACAACTAATCCTGCATCTCACTCCTACGTGAATCCTACAGGAACAACCCGCCCGCTAGCAGTTACTCATCAATGACAAAACCATGCATAGGCAGGGTATGCCAGATATTGATCGCACGCAGCGACCCCACGCTCATTGCCCCAGAGAGTAAGCGGCCTCGCTGCTGTATCCCCTGTCTCATGCAAGCCTCCCAATCCACTTGCATCTGACTTGCATGCATGCAATCAGCCAGGATGTGGAGCCTAGACGCTTTGCTAAACCCGACAGATACCGCTCTAACCTCGCTTGTCGCCGCATTGCCGACTTGGGCACGCTACAGACGCAGATGTCGTTCAACACACTTGCAATTTTACCATGCTATTCTGCTTTCTGCGGTCTTGCACTGGCTGTAATCCTGATTTTTCTTCTGGCCCGACCAAGCGAAGCGACCATCCGATCCCGCTCTATTTCATTTCCTTTGTGCTTCTCCAGGGCTACCGCGGAAATATCCGTTGCGAGCACGCAATGTCCGGACGGCTGTATGGCGTGCTGGCAAATTGTATACCAAAATCCACAACTGACGCGGAACTACCCAACCGCCCGACCCGATGAAGAAATGGTATTACACAGCCCCCCCTCGTCTTAACAAGACGGATGCACGTCTTCGTTGGTCGAGTTGAAACATTGGCTGTCTGCTGAGTGGGCAAGGTCGCATGCGCTCCTGATACGAAAACGCGGGATGCCCGTGGGGGTCCGTGTACGTGATTCATTTAGACGTTGTATATTGGCAAAATGATTCGGGGGAAATTTCCCTTTGGACGATGACGATGGGCCCCCTCGCCTGTCCGTCTCCTCCTCATCGACCACACGTCCGTCGGTCGCTTGGACGGACGGACGATCTCCACAGTTGGGCTCGCAACGGTTGGCCATCGTACTGGGGGCCGATCGTGGGTTAAGACGAGGGCGGACGGGAAAGGGTCCTGCTCGTGTGCTTGCTGCCGGGGCGCTGACGTGGAGGCTCGCGTGCTCTTGTTCCGTTTCTAGTCCTTGTTCCGGTTGATCAGGCCAGGCCAGCCTTGGTCGGGCGCTGCGACTCGATGTCACTCGAGCGTATTGTAGCGATCAACGCTTTGCCGATGTTGCGAAAATACAATGACGTCTGACGGCGCTACTCGCCGTCTTGGGCGCTGCTCGGCGGGCATGGGTAGCGGGGGTATTGCGTTGCGTGGCTCGGCGGGCGGCGTGAAATGTGCGAATAGCTTCATGCTGTGGTGAAATCGTGAGGCTGTCTCGCAACGAGGTCGAACCGATCGAGAGACCCCGGGGACTACCATGGACCTCCTCACCGTCTTTCCATCTCCATCGTCATCCACTGTCGTCCATCATCTATCCGTCCCAGGTAGGTAAAGTCGCATCAATCCAAAGTATATTGTCTTGGCATTCCGGAAGAGGCAGTCGAACGGCGGAGCGGAATCGAGTCCAGCAGCAAGAGTAAGCACCATCGAATTTAACACACAAAGACGATACCCGTGTACTTATAACCCTCGCACACGCACGCTCAGACCCAGCGAAAAACCTTACGCACGCATAGATAGGCCGGTGAGACCATCGCTCGTTATCATTGCGCGATTGATAACGCCACGCTTAGTGGTCCATGATTGACCTGCCAACCCCCCCTCCGAGGCTCACATGGGCCATTGAGCCTCACAAACTCTGAAACCATGTCCACGATAGGAAGGCCAGCCACAGTTCCCCGGACTTCATTGGCTTGTGGGTTGCCGTTTGAAGGCGCAGCGAGGAGATAGTAGAGATAGTGATAGTACCTATCTCTCGGTAAGGACCCTTATCTGATGCAAGGTACGCGGACGTGCATGTATGTCTGTTGCGGGTATGCGGTCGAGCGTTAGTATCATTGGATGAACTGGGAACGGAACGCGGCGAACGGGAGATGTGGTGCTGCGTGGCTGGAAGTTCGGTAGCCTGGAGGTTATCGTTCTGGAGATGTTGGGGAACTGGGGGAGTGAGACATCTGTGCGCGGTTTTGATAGTAGGACAATGACTAGGGGGCTGGCTCGCCGTCGGCGAATGTCTTGTTCCATTCTGCGAAGTGATTGGAACGACGGTTGGGCATAACATGTTGGAATGACGAATGTAGAGGGTAGGATGAGATGGGTGTGGGTATGGATATCGACAGAGCGCGTAACTGAGTACATTGCTGGATATCTACTACGGATGCACACCCGCGCATCACGACACGACGCGACGCGTCGCGTGGACATGAGCCATGTTCGTTTCTCTTGCACTGAATCCCATCTTCCAGCGAGTATAGGTACTTCAGCTGTGATACGCTCCCGAGATCTGACCCAGTCCATCTCTTGTTGGCTGGCAAGAATACCGCGTGTCTCCAAAGGAGAGATGGGGGTACCTGGCCTCCCTATCTCCTGCACAATATCCGTCTCGTCTATCGTCGTAGATACAACTCCGCGGCGCGTTATCGTCGATGCGTATCGTGGTACTTCTGGTGGGATGTTGCATAATCTCTCTCCTCTCAGCCCTCCGCCTCACTTATCGCCCTCTTTGCCTTCCTTATCACCCCCTCCCCCCTTGACCGTCTCTTCACCCAAAACTTTACTCGCAGCCATAAACCTACACACATCTCATTAGCATGCCACCCTGTTTCGAAATCCAAGCTCAACCCAACACCTTCCAGCCACCCTGCTGTTCCGCGGGACCAACTCACATAGCACCAGCATACCCACCCAGACCACGCATGTCCTGCGCCTGACCGGCTGTCATACGCATCAAGCTTTCCAGATCCGACATATTCGCCGTCAATTGCGCGAGTTGCGCTTGTAGGTGCGAGAGTTGGCGCGGCTTCTGCGAGGGGACGGTGCTGAGGCGTGAACCGCCGGCGGGGGTGTGGGAGCGGGGGACGTTTGACATTGCGATTGTCTGATCGTGTTCTTTTACGAGAGCGGCGGCTCGACGTCAGGTAGTGTCGAGAGGTTTAGAAGGAGTGTGTTTGTTTGTGTTGTGTTGGAATGCGTGTGGGGGAGGGCGCGTCGCACGGCATCGGCTTTGTTGGTGGGACTCCCGCGGCGAAAAGGCCTTGGCGGTTGATTGGATATCCACCGAAGGTCGTCGCACTTTTTCCTCCCAGAGCAACCTTTTTGTTCATCACAACATGACTGTGTACCGCCATTGACACGTCGTCCTACCGAATTACTCCATTTCTGGTATTACAGGAAACATGGCGACCCTTCAGACGGTTCGTCGGTGGATCATGACAGCTGCCGTCGCTTCGATTACGATTACGGGTACTATCTACGGTGCCGGATTGAAGGGACAGCAGGAAGTTAAACAGGTATGTTCCATCATCCTTCATATATTGCAGCCCTCCTCCCGACAGCCCTTCCCCTCAATGCGCACGCCGAACCTTCCTTCGCTACAGCCATCCACCTGTCCTCACCCACTAACCCCACTCCTCATAGAAAACACGATACATGATCGAAGCCACGCCCGAAGAACGCATCGCACAGCTCGAGACTACGCGCGCCGAGTTGATGCTCAAGAAGAACGAGATGGAGAGGAAGATGGCGGGATTTGCTGAGCGTAGGAGGGAGAAAGAGGCGCGAGAGAATGGGAAATGAGAGGTTGGAAAAGATGGGGAAGACAACTTTGATGAGGGAATTCGGTATTTCAATAAGAGGGGAGGAGTGGTTAGGCTGGCATACACGAGAAGTGAGGGTTGGGAGATGAAAAGAAGGGAGACTGAAGGTGCGCTGATGAGGGTATCGGTTCTCCGGTCGCAATAACGCACGACTGGCAAATTGGGAAATACGCGGCCGACATCACCCCACCTGATGCTGGCATATGTCCTTCGAAAAGCCATGCCACTACCTCCTTCGACCGTCTCACGCAACGCCGATCTTACGTCCACACATCCTCGAAACGAAGAGCCGACACACTCGACACCCATTTCGATCACTTCGCCAACCCCACATACAAGCACCAGCAGCTTCAGAATTCCCACCAAACAGCGAACATGAGTTACAATCCATGTCAGCTATTACCCACACGCTTTGTCATCCCCTCCGTGGAACACATCACCACGTCGATCTTTGTAGATCCTACCACACCCTCCCCATCGTGCCGTCGCCTACGATTTTCCGTCTCGCCTCGGTTCGCCCTGCCCGCCGCTCTCGATTCGAATGACCCTGCAGATTTTGCATCCGCTAAAATATATTGCTGAGGGTCCAGTGGGTGGTCGCGTGGGGCTGCCTGGGGTCGCCTGTCGTCGAGATGGGAGATGGTGTGCAACATGACCGGCACGGCGTTGATCTTTTCGCGGCCTTTCAGGTGAGCTGTATGGTGACGGCATAGTCTACATTGTGCGGAGATACGCTACTACGGGCGGAGGACGCTATTGTCGTGTTCGATTGTGGACAGATGTTTGTGCTGACGAACATCTGTCCACAAT